>NW_006239212.1:591827-630930 GCF_000226075.1 Solanum tuberosum | reverse complement strand
GTATTATATTCCAAAAAATCAAACCTGAGGTTTACTAATTACAAATAAAAGGAGAGTATCAGGAAGATCTTCAATCCTAAATAAACAAAAATTACAAGGTGCCTAAAGCATTCATTACTGATTCTAGATCTTCCATATACTCCTGTTTACACCAAAAATGAAATAAAACCAAGCAATTCATCTTCATCTTCTGGATGCTGTTACTTTTGTTCTGGAAGCATCTGAGGTTCCTCTCTTTCCACACAGACCACCAGATACAGGTGGGGATGATCTTCCATCTTTCTTTATGACCAGAAATGTAGGCAAAGCTACTCCATATCTTCAGGGCCTGGACAATATTTCTTGGCATCACCCAAGATAGGTCCTTCGAATTGATGAAAATGCTCCACAAAATATTAGTGATCCTACAGTGAAGAAAGAGGTGATTGACTGTTTCAGCCTCTTCTCCACACAGGAAACACCTAGGGCTCAGTTGGATACCCCTTTTCATGAGGTTCTCCTGAGTCAAAACAGCCTGCTTTGCTAGTAGCCAAGTGAAGCAGGACACTTTAGGAGGTATTTTAACTTTCCAGATAAGTTTCCATGGCCAGCCAGTAACTTGATGGATGAAAGAGTTGAGCTTTTTGTAAGCTTCCTTCACACTAAAATTTCCATTGCTATGCTGCCTTAAAAAAACAGATAAGAGACTTGTATTTATGTCAATCTATGGACTGCCATCTCTACCTTCACAAAGGTAGGGGTAAGGTTGTGTACACACTGCCCTCTCTAGACCTTGTAGGATTACATTGGACATGTTGTTGTGGACTGCCATCTGTCATGAAAAAAATCCAATTGTTTTTTCAAAAGTATGGGTTATAAGGTATGGTTAGTAACAGAATACACACATCCATGACTCATGGTTTGGGAACACCATTCTTGGTCTTTGCCCATGTTGCCATTATGTGAAATATAATTACTAATGGGAACTCTTGGTTTGGAAACACCATTAATCTTGGTGTATCCCAGGTTGCCAGTATTGTTCTGGGTTGAAACTCTTTGTTTGGAAACACCATTAATCTTGGTGTATCCCAGGTTGCCGGTATTGTTCTAGGTTGAAATTTCTAATCTTACAGTGATGCAATACTACTACACTTGTTATATGTGTATATTGTTTTATATGCTGACTGATTATCCCTTTGCTTTGTTTCTTTTCTCTTTTCTATTTTTCTTTTCTATATTGAACAAGGAACACAAATTGTGATGATAACATCAATGCAAACTTAGCTAAAGATATGACACAATAAAGGAAAAAGATCCACATAGGTGATATCTGTTAGTTGGGAATAGAACTTAAGCCTCATTTGTTTGCATTTAATGGAAGTCTGAATATGAATGGTTCAGACCTTTAAATGCGTTTGTTTATTTTAAGATTTAAGCCCTTATTTGGTCTGAATAGGTCTCAATCACTAAGATTTTGAATAAAAGTTTTTATATCATTACGATGTATTTTTTGTGGATAACTTTCACCATTACTTTGTCTACTAGACTACTACCACCCGCTACCACCATTACCACATCTGCCATTAAAACCACCATGATGTCGCCAACCACCAACTACCTCTTCCATCACAACCATCACTAACAACCACAACGCTGCCACCAACTAATGTCAGCCACTACCATACCTACCACTTCCATTATTAAATTAATCCACTGTCATCATCACTGCCACTAGTCATTTCTGTCGTCGCCACTATCAGTAACTACCACCACTACTGTGAGCAATCTGTACTACCAACTACATCCACCATCATAACTAGCACCATCACCAATTACCACTAGCACTATTGTCAACAACCACACATTCTTAAGCCACCACCACCACCGCCAACTACTAACATCATATAACCACAACCACCAACACCACTGCCACCACCAACTAGCTCTGCTATCACAATCACCACTAGGAAGCACCACTAATAACCACTACTTTTCGGTCGCGACCACACGTACCACCTCATCATTATAATTATATCCATTGTCTCTGCCACCACTATCAACTACTACACCTACCGTGGTCAATTCCTACTATAAACCATCACAATTAGAACCACTACTAGCTACCACCAATACCATTATCAGCCACAACCACCAACACTGCAAACTACTAACATCAACCAATTTCACCACCACCACTGATATCAACCACTATTGTCAGTCACTATCACATCTGCCAAATACATCATTATAATTACATTCATAGTCATCACCGTCACCGTCACCGTCGCCTCCACCTCCACCACCATTATGAACCACTATCACCGCTTTAGGTAATTCCTACTACCAACCACCTCCACAATCACAACTAGCATCAGTGCCAACTACCACCAACACACCACCCCTCAATTTTCAGCCGCCACCACCGCCACCGCCACCGCTAACTACTAACATCGACAAATTCCACCATCACAACAACCACCACCACTACCAACCGCCACCATCGTACTAGCCACTAGAACACCAATCACCTCTACCATCACAACTATCACCAACCATCACTACCACATGCCACTACAAACCATCTCCACCATTACTAGCGAACATAAATGTTTTTTTATCAAACAATAATTTTTGTTGTATTAAATTTATGTATTTATTCTTATATTGTATTTATTTTATATTTGAATTGTATATTTATTATGTTTACAAACAAATAAATTATGCACATTCATATTTTGAGTATTAATCATTGAGTGTTCAAATCTAAGGACAACATCTTAATCATACATGTATACATTTAGATTTAAACGTCTTAATTTTAATGAAAACAAATGAGCTTTAGTCTTGTTAGAGGACTTTTGTTATTATTACATACAGTGGCGGACCCAGAAATTTTACGAAGTGGGCTCAACATACAAAAAAAAAATGAAGCAGTATCAAATGTTGTGGGTGGCAATCGTACCCGCGATGCATCAATCAAATTGTAACCACTCTGCCGCTGGGTTACGTGTTACTATTGGTTTAAGTGGGGTCAAATTAATTATATACATTGTTTTATTTAAAAAAACAGATTGAATATATATGTATATACAATGTATTTTTTCGACGAAGTGGGTTCATATGAACTCACTTGCAACAAGGTAGGTCCGCCCCTGATTACATTTATTTATAATATTTAACTTATTTTGCACTTCTATTTTTGTTCGGTGTCATGATGACATGAGAGGAGCTTAAATGGAATAATGAGTATTCATATAACTGACTCTAACTTGTTTGAGATTGAGACTTAGTTGAACAATGAACACAATTGTCAATTTCTCGAGGAGGGAAGATCATTGATTTCTTCAGGTTTACTTATTTTTATCACTTAGGACTCTAACCATGATTGACCTTACTGGAATGCTGGCTACCTGGGATCATGTTGCTAGTGTAAATATGCCTAGGCTTCCAAATGTCGATGTTTAAGTGGAAGTGCATCGATCTCTTTTGTTGCTTGTTGACATAGGATTGTAGAAGCTAAGCTGAATGAAGGAGTTTCTTAACTCAAATCCCATCTCTCTTCTTTGTATCTATTGTGAACATTTTAATAAAATTCACCTTATCATATGTTTTGTGAAACTCATCAGTAATTCTGTGGAACTAATTAACTAGCCATATTTGCATCAAGTTCATTGCGCTTCAGAGTCTCACTGCCTTTTATATGGTTTAGACTTTAGCAGTTTCCTGAATTTGTAGAGTTCAAGGTTATATTTGTGATTATCAAAGTGATTGTTTGCTCCTCTCTTTAATAAAAGGGTCAAGGTTCTTCAACTGCCCGAGTTAGCAAAGGCAAAAAGCAAAAAAGCCCTGAAGTCAGTTGGGGTGTCAAGCGTAAGCGTAAGTAAACCTCCCAGGTTTAATGAACAAATGTGGAAGAGATTTTTACTCACTGTGATATTCAGGTGTTAATTTATTTATCATTTAGTCTGTTTTTGCCTTCCTTACCCGGTATAACGAACTTTTGTATAATTTGTAAATATTAGATTGTTGAATTTTTGAGCGCATATCTTCAAAGTCGAATTTGAAAATTTTGAGTCCTATTGCTTGTTAGTTGACATTCATTTTGTTGTTGTATTTGGAGCTCAAAAAGTGGTTGGAGTATTGATTTTGTAAGATTTGGGTGATAAAAAGCCTATTAGAAAGGGCCCCCAAGGCCTAGCTCAAGTGGCAAAAGGTGGAGGATTTGTGGCTTAGGTCGCAGGTTCAAGCCCCATTATCCACCGAGTTTAGAAGGCTGTGATTGGTCCAAAGGGCGGGGCACAGACGGATTTCTCGGTTATCAAAAAAAAAAAAAAGCCTATTAGAAAGGGCCCCCAAGGCCTAGCTCAAGTGGCAAAAGGTGGAGGATTTGTGGCTTAGGTCGCAGGTTCAAGCCCCATTATCCACCGAGTTGAGAAGGCTGTGATTGGTCCAAAGGGCGGGTCACAGACGGATTTCTCGGTTATCAAAAAAAAAAAAAAAAGCCTATTAGAAAGGTAACCCACCATTGTTAAACAAGTTTGAAGGAATGGAATGAGTTTGAATTTCATTTTTTTTTTTGTGAGAAATTTGGAGTCTTTAGACTCTTTGGCAGTAGTCTAAGGAGGTTGCTACAAAATTTAAAGTCATTTGAGGGAGAGGAGGACCGGTTTTGAACAAAATTTGTAATAAAAAATTGCAGAGGTTCGGCTCTTTAGTTAGATATGTGTTGATACATTTTATACAATGCTATACACATCAAAGGGTGTTATGTTGCTTATATGTGTGTAAACACTGTAGAATAAGTGTAAAAAAATTGATGAAAAATATATGCATGAATTTACTTGGGGTGTCCTTGTATTCTTGGCCTCATTTAAGAAAAGTTGGGTAGATATATACTTTCGTCTGCATTTCTCCCCTCCCTGAAAATTTGGGATCGATTTGAAACAATTCTGAAGCCCAGATGTGTTGCTGAAATTTTGTTATAGTTTAAGTTAGGATGATTATTAGGATTTCTGGCTAAATATTGATGAATCACCAGAATATTTAGCCACAAATGTTAAAAAGATCATAGTGATCCGTTAGAATTTGTGGATTTGAGACATCAAGAGTCTAACACCAATGCTCCGTGTTAGGTGAAATACTATGATAATGAATGATCCAATCAAAGCCCAACTTGCTAAGAGCAAAAAGTCTAACAATGAACTCTTCCCGTAATTTCCATTGGCAGTTCACTTCCCAAATTATCAATTGTCCAAATTTGCGGTGGAATTGACTTCCTATTTTTTTTTTAATAATACACACGAGACCACCTATAAAGTCAAACACAGCTAAGTATCTTTTGTATTTTATTATTAATAATGTAGCAATAATGTTACTTATGCTTTGTGTGTAAAGCTTGTGGTGATGAGTCCAAAGCCTTTATCTATGAGTAAAATGTTGATACATCGTCTAATAAAGTATTGTTAAGTTTTTCTTTAAAGAAAAAATTGGTAAAAATTAGTACGTACCTCTGACTAGTCAATGCTGAATCATAAACGTTTGTAATTGCAATTGGCCAACTTGTTGTCGGAGTCGACTAATAAAACAGAAAACCAAGTCGTTCAACGAAAATAATTCATTGCCAAACTTATTATCTTAGAATCGTTTGATACGTGGGATAAAGATAATTATCACGGGATAAATTTGAAATCTATTTTATTACATATTGTTTGATTTGAGGTATTAGCTAATCACGAGATTATTTTATTCCACAATTTGTACTAAAATAGTGAAATTACTGTCTCATATAGAAGATGAAATAAAATAATTCTCCTGTTTGTTCTGTCCAGCGTATCAAAAGGTTTATTGTATATGATAGAGTAGTCATACTAATTAGCTAGTGTAACACTGAACTTGCTCCATAGATATCTAGTACTCGATATTCCATTGTACACTTAGAGGAAAAAATAATGGGAAGAGAGAAACGAGCTTGTCAAGGTAAACAACACTTCAGCCATCCACACATCTTGAAACCAATTGTGAATCCAACTGAAACTCTCTTTTGCAATGCTTGTGAGCAACCAAACATTACTAGTAATTTCTATGGCTGCAATACCTGCCAATATTTCCTCCACCAAAACTGCCTCAACGCTCCGCGTTTTCTTGATCATTCTTGTCATCCTTCTCACCACTTGACTCTTCTCCCAATTCCGACTTACTCGAATCGTTCTTACACTTGCAAGGCTTGTGCCTCTGCTGGAAATGGTTTTAGTTTTAGCTGTGCATGTTGCGAATTCGATGTCCACATGCACTGTGCTCTTTTGCCCCAAACTGTCTTCCTGTCCCAGCACCATCATCATGATCTTGAGCTCATATTTGAATCCCCTTTTTATGATGATGCCGATGATGAAAGCACCGTTTTTGTTTGTGATCTCTGTCGCGACAATGTAGATCTTAATAACTGGTTGTATTATTGTTCTGATTGTGATTTTGGTACACATCTCGAATGTGCCATTTCCAAATCTGTCAGCCAACAAGAACGTCCGAAACTGTTGGGCAACAAACCAAGAGAAAATCCAGTAGTAATCAGGAAAACAGAGGAGGTACCCATCAAGAACGAAAAAGAAATCAATCAAGAAGAAGAGGCAGAGGAAGAAGAAGAAGTAGAAGAAGAGGAAGCAGAAGCGGAAGACGAAGAAGAGGAGGAAGAAGAAGCAGAAGAAGAGGAAGCAGAAGCTGAAGCGGAAGATGAAGAGGAAGAGAAGGAAGAGGAGGAACTCAATTATCCAAGATCAATTCTTATTGACAAACATCAACATGAGTTGGAGCTCTGCTTTGGTTCTCCGTACGAAGATAAGGATACTCTATTTGCTTGTGATATCTGCAGTATCATAATGGACTCGGACGAATCTTTGTACTATTGCGCTGATTGTGATTTCGTGTTGCACTTGGAATGTGCATCTCCTGATGCTGATGTTTCCCCCACATTACAGCAGCATCGAAATCCAAATTATCCAATTCCAAATCCAAATCGAACAGTGGAGATGATAAATTATGTGACGAATTAAGTTAAAAAAAAATGAAGCATTTTAGCCACCTCATAACTTGGAACTCTCTGAAGTTCAAGAAACAGAGTAGTTAATCTGCTTAGGCTGTGAGGATAAACTGTGACAAATGCACAAAATCCAACTGTGAATTCCCACTTCACAAATCATGCTTCGAATTGCCAAGTTAAATACAACACAATTCCCATCATAATCACCCTCTCACATTGTACCCTACTTTACCCGAACGAGACCGCATGTATTTTGGTTGCAATGCTTGTATTTCAGTCTTTATATCAATAAAATAAATATCATATTTGTTTCGATCACTTGAAGTGAAGTTTTTATCATTCGGCTTAACCATAATTGGCAAGGCAGTATACAAATAATGATGATCACAACAATATTAATGTGAAAAATTAAGTATGCAGCGTTAACTCATTATTAGTTAAAAGGAACTCTCTAAGATATTATCTACCGGAACTATTACTACTACTTTCTATCAGCCTAGTTCTAATTACAACTATCAAATTATAAGAAGCACTTATTGGCCACCCAAAATCCATGGGATTACTTTTCTTGTAAATTGAAAAACAAGTCATAAGTAAATAGATAACTAACCATGAAATTTATTTAGGCTGGACTTTTTAATTATTTAGCTAAATATAATGGAATTTCTGTTAAACTTTTTACGGATTAAAAAAAAGAGAGTTGGAAACACATGCGTGGTATTAAAAAAAAAGTGTTAAAACTAACGATTAGAAATTAAGAAAAATTACCTCAATACACAACTTTTTCACCATATTATCTAAACTTTCCTATCATTTGAAAAAATTACAAAAAATCCTACTCTCTCCTATTCTCGGATACATCACTTTATGCGATGTATCGATGTATCCGGACATTCAGGGTTTATCCGAAACTTAGACGCAATGTATCGATACGTTGAGCGATGTATCAAGAACTAGGACGCAATGCATCAAGACGTTTTGGGATGTATCCGGATTTCACCAAAATTAGGGAATTCTTGTGATTTGAAAAAGAGCAGAAATAAACTGTAATTAGATCTTAACAATTAACACTATGAAATTTGTATAAAATTCTGAAGAAATTACCTTAGAAATTGTTTGTTTTCCAGGCCCATGCATTTTGATGTGATGTGAAGATGAGCTACTATCAGTTAGAAGTTAGTTAATGTTAGTTAGACTGTTAAAAGTGAAAGGGTAGATCAGTCATTTCACAATAATTAGTTGTAACTATCTATCATGAAATTAGTTAGGAAGTTCAGTTACAAATCACACTAAGAGAGTTATAAATCTGTGACTTACTCAATGTAATCTTCTTCTTCTTAATACAAAATATTTGATATGCTCCATTGAGCTCTCATTATTGCTCAGATTGAGCTCTTTCGTTTTACTATCATGGTATCAGAGCTTTACCTTCACAATGCTTACTGTTGAAGACGAGTTGTGCAAAGGATCAAATAATCAATTTCTGATTCATCGATTCATCTATATCGTCTGAATTCATTACATATCTGAGCTTGGAGCTGAATTCCGTGGTGAATAATTATTGATTTTTCTCTGATTTTCCTTCCGCGACAACAATTTATCAAGGATCTAATATGGCAAATGATCAAATAGTTGTGGATCAGTCTTAAACCTTCAACAATGGCCAATGAGCTACTGGTGCCTTACATGACAGTACTGTTTCAGGTAATACTGGAACAGGACAAGGTATTGACTATAATCATACTCTATTTCTCAGTCCTACTGATGTTAGTGGCATTAGCATCATCTCGTTTCAGCTAGTAGGTGTTGAAAACTATACTTTGTGAAATCGATCTATTAGGCTAGCTCTGTTAGGGAGGAATAGAATAGGGCTAATCGATAGATCTTCTAGGAAAGAGGTCTATAGTGAGGAATTATGGGGACAATGAGAAAGAGTGAATGCCATTGTATTATCATGGCTTATGAATTCAGTTTCAAAGAGTTTATTAAGTAGTATAGCATTTGCTACTACTGTTTTTGATGTTTGGATTGATTTAAAAGAGAGGTTTGACAGAGTGAATTGATCTAGATCTTACAGTTTAAACAAAGATATTTCTTCCTTGCAACAAGGTAATATGTCTGTTTCTGTCTATTATAAAAGGCTTAAAAACCTATGGGATGAATTTGAGGCTTTAGTGCCTTCTCCTACTTGTAATTGTGACAGATCCAAAGGCTTTGTGATTTATCTAAACAGGCAGAAGTTGTACCAGTTTTTGATGGAATTAAATGACTCATATCATCAGGCTAGAAGTCAAATTCTTCTCATGGATCCATTACCAACTATTAGCCAGGCTTATGGAATGATAGTGGGGGATGACTGTCAAAAGGCTATGGTTTCTCACACTAACAACACTAGCTAGTAGTATGGGCATGAGTTTCATTAGTGAGGATTCAGTGGCTTTGTACTCCAAGGTTGGTAGTAGTTCTAGGGTAAATCAGAAGTTTAAAAGGAAATCTATGCTAGTATGTGAGTTCTGTAAATTAAAGGACATAGTAAGGAGTTCTGTTACAAGGTGATAGGATATCCTCCTGACTTCAAATCCAAAATAAAGACTCAAGGTATTACTTCTGGTCAGGTAATAACTGATGCTGGTCACTCTAATGCATCAACATCTCAGGCAAATTTCTTATATGGTATGAACACTAATGTTCATATACTAGATAGAGGTACAAAGGGTGAATCATCCACAGCTAACATAAATGCTAATTTAGCTGTCAATAACCCCAATATGACAGTGAGCAAAGCTGAGAAGGATGTTCAACAACTTCGTCAGGGCTGCACTTTCACAAAAGATCAGTATGATCACATACTTCACATGTTTCAGCAAAGACCAGACCCTGCTGCAGCAGCCTGCAATGCTACTCATTCAGCAGGTAATGTGTTTTTTTGTCTCTGAAAATAGTGATGTTTGGATTGTGGACACCGGGCAACTAATCACATGGTGTCTAATTTGGATATGTTGATTAAAAAGTATGTATCAAAACTGGAAGTTCCTAAGACAGTATACCTTCCAAATTGTGATGCCACTCAAGTTACTCATGTTGGATCATGTGCATTATCTACTAGAAGTGCTCTTACAGATGTGTTTCATCTTTCAGAATTCAAATATAACTTGATGTCTGTTAGAAAGATCACAAATGAATTAGGTTGTTCAGTTATTCCCCCCCTCATTTTTGTGTATTCCAGGAGCTTTACAGTGGGAAGGTGAAGGAGGTTGGTAGAGAGGCTGGAGGTTTGTATTTGTTGTTGCATCAGTTAGCTGATAAAAGGAAGGAGTCTGCATTGAAGTCTACATTTGTTGCTACCAATCCAAGCTCAGAGTGTCATGATTCAAATATGGAACTATGGCATAAGAGATTAGGGCTCATCAACATTTCATGCTAGAATATTTGATATGAATAAGCAGAGTTTGTGTAAGATTTCTAAGTGTTTAGTCTGTCCATATGCTAAACAAACAAAAGTAGTTTTTCCTACTAGTAATATCAAAAGTAAATCCTGTTTTGACTTGATACATATTGACCTATGGGGTCCTTACAATACTCCTACTTGTGATAGCAATAAGTACTTCCTTACTGTTGTTGATGACTTTTCCAGAATGATTTGGCTATTCTTACTTAAACTCAAGTCTTATGTTTGTGTTTCATTACAAGTATTCTTATAGTATATCAAGACACAGTTTGGTAAAGTGGTGAAAATAATAAAAACTAATAATGGCACATAGTTTGTCAATTCTGTTTGTGATTAAATGTTCAAAGATATGGGGATTATACATAAAAGAACTTGTTCATATACCCTTCAGCAAAATGGGGTAGCTGAGAGGAAACATAGACACATACTTGAAGTTACTAGGGCTATGAGTTTTCAAGAACAAATACCTTTAAGATATTGGGGACAATGTGTCCTAGCTGCAACTTATGTTATTAACAGACTTTCCAGCAGTGTCATCAACTTTCAAACTCCCTATGAGAGATTGCATGGTACTCCACCTGTATTAAGTCATTTGAGGACACTTGGACGTTTATGCTTTGCCAAAGATCTATCTGTACATGACAAGTTGATGCCAAGATTAAGAATGGTTGTGCATATGGGATATTCACAAGTACAGAAGGGGTATATACTGCTAGATTTGAGCAGCAAATCCTTTTTCACAAGTAGAGATGTGTTGTTTAGAGAAGAAATATTCCCATTTTCTCAAAATTAAAAACAGGTACATCAACCTGTATTTACAGATCATTTGCAAGATACAAGTGTTATTTTTCCTCACTTAGATCTAGCTTCAATACCTCCTTGTGGTCCATCATCAGGTGAAACTTTACAGCAGTGTGATGACCCACAATCTGAGGTTCCACATATGACTATAACTGATGAGGTTGACTGTGCAGAAGGTAGTGATTGTGTGCATGTTGTTGTTGTTGACATAAGTGCACCTGAGGTGGTTCCAAATGCTACTGAGAATGATATTGTACCTACCAGCATGAGGTCTACTAGGATCAGACAAGCTCCACTGTGGTTAAAGGAGTTTGTATCCTTGAAAGGTTACAAGGAAGTGAAGTATCCTATATGTAATTACCTAAGCTATTCTCATTTGTCGCCTAGCTATCAGTGCTATATAGCTGCTACTACACCATGTAAGGAACCTACCAGTTACTTAGAGGCTATCAAGGATCAAAGATGGGTTGATGCTATGAAAAATGAAATTCAGGCCTTGGACAATAACAATACTTGGAAGATTACAGACTTACCACCTGGAAAGAAACCTATTGGGTGTAGGTGGATATACAAAGTCAAGTATAAATCTACTGGTGAAATAGAGAGGTTCAAAGCAAGACTAGTTGCAAAAGGTTACAGCCAACAAGAAGGGATAGACTATAAAGAGACTTTCTCACCTGTGGTTAAAATGGTGACAGTGAGGACCATTGTGTCTTTGACTGCTTCTAGACACTAGCATATCCATCAAATGGATGTGTTTAATGCATTTTGCAAGGAGATTTGGAGGATGAAATCTATATGCAACTACATCAAGGTTTTGTCGGTCAAGGAGAGAAATCATGTAGATTGACAAAGTCTCTATATGGCCTCAAACATGCTCCGAGGTAGTGAAATCATAAACTGACTGAGACTCTTCTTAAATTGAGTTTCAAACAAAGTCAATATGATCATTCTTTGTTCATTAACAAGTCAAAAGAAGGAATCATTATAGTATTGGTTTATGTGGATGATATGCTAGTAACTGGAAGCAGTTTGAAGTTGATAGAGGAGACTAAAAAGGCACTGCAGTTAGCATTCAATATGAAGGATTTAGGGGAGCTAAAATATTTCTTAGGCATTAAGTTTGTCAGATCAGTTGAGGGTATATTAATGCATCAAAGAAAGTACATTCTTAAGCTTATTTTTGAGGTTGACATACCAGCAGCCAGACCTGCAGAACCCTATTGACATCAATGTTAAGCTAACTTCCAAACTGTATAATGATCACCTAAGCAAACATCAAGAAAAGTTGGAGGATCCTCTGGTGGATCAGACCATGTATCAAAAGCTCATAGGCAAACTCTTGTACTTGAATACCAGACCCAGACATATCATTCAGCACCCAAACTCTAAGTCAATTTCTACAGTAACCAAACAAGTCTCACATGGATGCAACACTGAGGGTGATTAAGTATCTAAAGAGACAACCAGGGCAATGCTTATTATTATCAAGTGACTCAGATGAGCTAGTCTCTTCATATTGTGATGCTGATTGGGCCTCATGTTCAATCACTAGAAAATCTGTTACATGATACATGGTCAAGATTGATAAATCACTAGTGTCTTGGAAGGCTAAGAAACAAACGACAGTTTCACGAAGTTCTGCTGAAGCAGAGTATAAAAGTTTAGCTTCTACAGTCTGAGAATTGGTATGGTTACTTGGCATGCTTAAAGAAGTAGGTGTTGAGGTTCAACTGCCAAGTCAGATATATAGTGATAGCAAGGTTGCAATACAAATTGCAGCAAATCCTGTGTATCACGAATGAACAAAACACATTGAGATTGACTGTCACTTCATAAGAGAGAAATTGCAAAAAGGGATTGATCAAGGTGAATTACATTTCAACTAAGGAGCAGCCTGCTGATATCTTAACCAAAGGATTGACCAGATAACAACATGATCATCTTCTATCCAAGCTTGGAGTGTTGAACATATTTTCCCCACCTAGCTTGAAGGGGATTGATGTGATGTGAAGATGAGCTTCTTTATTTTTAACCCTCCCTAGGAGCTCCCACCCCTTTTGCTTCTGTGGTGACTCGAACTCGCAACCTTCGTGTTGGAAGTGAGGGGTGCTTACTATTCGAGCAACTCCCTCTCGTCGTGATGTGAAGATGAGCTACTATCAGTTAGAAGTTAGTTAATGTTAGTTAGGCCGTTAAAAGTGAAAGGGTAGATCAATCATTTCACAATAATTAGTTGTAACTACCTATCATGAAATTAGTTAGGAAGATTAGTTACAAGTCACACTAAGGGGTCGTTTGGTTGGGAACTAGTTATCCCAGGATTAACTATCCTGGGGTTAGTTATCCTGGGATAACTTATCCCACCATGTATATGGGATAACTTATTCCATCACTATGCTATAAATGGTGAGATAAGTTATTCCAAACATGTCAATCAAACAAGACATCTAAAGTTTATCCCAGGACTATTTTTTTTTATCCCAAGACTATTTATGCTTATCCCTCACACCAAACGAGCCCTAAGAGAGTTATAAATATGGTGACTTCCTCAATATAATCTTCTTCTTCTTAATACAAAATATCTGAGATGCTCCATTGAGCTCTCATTGTTGCTCAGATTGAGCTCTTTCGTTTTAAAAAGGTTCGAGGTATTCTTCCTGCTTTGGCCATGATTTTTTTTCACTTTAAAAACACTTTTGGCTATACAATTCTTGAAGTTGAATTTCAGAATTTTCAAGAATTTGAAAAACTTCAAAAAGATATTTTCACTCCAAATTATTCATCAAAAGTGAAAAAAACAACTCCAATTTAAAAAAAAAAATTCATTTTGAAAACAAAAACTAATTTTTTTCAAATTTCACAATAAAACATGACCAAATACCCACCAGTATTCTTAGACCATATATGAAAGTTGCTGAAAAACGTAGCACATAGGGTCCAGTACTTAAGCAACTTACTATGGCAAGTATGGCACAAGTTGATCCAATCAAAGTCCAAAGTCTATGTTCATCTTAGACTTTTTATTTTTATTTTTTAATCATCACTCAATGCCCTTATGAAAGTAATCAAATATATCTAAATCCGTAACACCACAAATTCATAAGTCAACTCATTATCCCATAATTTTTTTCCACAAATGTAAATTCCTTGAACCTCAATATTTGACTTTCATGTCACCAACTTGCCAAGATTTCTGTATTTTACATGCAATTTTATCTCACTTAGATTATACTCAAAACCTTAGCTTATTGTTTACTAACGAAATTCCAAGGAAATGGGAAGAGGAAAACAGACATGTCAAGGTAAACAACACTTCAGTCATCCACACATCTTGAAACCAATTGTCAATCCAACTGAAACTCTTACTTGCAATGCTTGTGAGCAACCAAACATTACTAGTAACTTCTATGTCTGCACTACCTGCCAATATTATCTCCACGAAAACTGCCTCAACGCTCCACGTTTTCTCCATCACGCATCTCATCCATCCCACCACTTAACCCTTCTCCCAGTTCCAACTTACTCGAATCGTTCTTATACTTGCAAGGCTTGTGGCTCTGCTGGCAATGGTTGTAGCTTTAGCTGTGCCTGTTGCGACTTTGATATCCGTATGCAATGTGCCCTTTTGCCCCAAACTGTTGTCCTATCCCAGCAACATCATCATGAACTTGAACTCATTTTTGAATCCCCTTATGATGACGAGGCTGATGAAAGCACTGTTTTTATTTGTGATGTCTATCACGACAATGCGGATCTTAATAACTGGTTATATTATTGTGCTGATTGTGATTTTGGCACACATCTAAAATGTGCCATTTCCAAATCTGTCAGACAACAAGAACCGAAACAGAGGAAAACAGAGAAGGAACCAATCAAGATACATGAAATCAATAAAAAAGAGGAAAACAGAGGTGTGACGAGTAAAGTAAAAAATCTGAAGCATTTTAGCCACTCCCATCCTTTAGAACTCTGTAAAGTTCAACAATCAAATGAAATAATCTGCTCAGGTTGTGAGGATGAACTTTGTGACACTAGTGCTAATTACAAATGCACAAAATCCAATTGCGAATTCAACCTTCATAAATCATGCTTCGAATTACCAAGAAAAATACAACACAATTCCCATCCTAATCACCCTCTCACTTTGTACCCTACTTCACCCGAACGACGACTCTATTTTGGTTGCAATGCTTGTGGTGAAATACCAAACTCCTTTGTCTACGAATGCCTCGAATGCAACTTTAGTCTCCATGCTAAATGTGCTACCTCTTGGCCTGAAACCGCGACTCGTGAGGATCATCAACATTCCCTTACGCTCCAATATCAATGGCCATTTCCTAGTGAAGATTCTGTGTATATATCCTGCAATGTGTGCGACGGACATTGTAATGATAGCTTATGGCTTTATTACTGTGCCGAGTGTAAACTTGGCACACACTTGAAATGTGTGACAGTTAAAAAGGAAGAAGATTCGAGCCTTGAGACTGAAAAAGAACCCGTACACGAAGAGAATATGACTAATGCGGAGAGATTGATGATGGCGTCGATCGAGCTTCAGGAGCATCAGGCAAGGATGAATTTTCGATCTAATATGGCCCATCAAAACGCCCAATTTATGAACAATTTGTTTGGTAACCCTTATCGTTATTACTAAGGGTTTTCTTCTTCGGAATATAAAATAAAAACTATTTTCTTATTATATGGTCTTTCCATAAGAGAAATTGTCTCTAGTTACAAGCTAATTAGCTTTGTTGATTATTTTGGTAGTTGTTGCTTTTCCATTCTATATATATATCTGTGCTATATTGTTGTATTTCAATTTAATATCAATCAATAAATAAAGTCTCTTGTTTGTTTCAATCGCTTGAAGCGAATCTTTAACCATTAGTTAGAATTCAAAGTGTAAATTCACTCTAGTTCTAGAATGTGTTTTGTACTAATTCGTAAGCATTTTTTAGCCAAGTTATTGGTAAACATTATAAGTATTTATAAGATGAAATCAGTTAAAAGTTGGTCATCTCCGATTTATAGTTTTATTTTTTGTAATTTTCATAATACTCTTTTTCAAAACATGGCTTTTAATTATTGAAGTGTGTAACAAACTTAATTCATTAGAAAAAAAATACATTTTTATTTATTTAAATATGTCTTCAACATGCCCTAACATGCAAATCCGATTCTCTTGCATGGTCCTAAAACAAGTGAATTTTTTTTCCCATAACAAGCGAGCATTGCTTTTTGATCTTAGGACTTCCCCTGTTATGATAACCCAATACTCTAATAACTAGCTCGGAAGGTGAGGATGGTTCAAGACTATATAATAAAACAAATTGCTTCCTGCCTACCAATGTGAGGCAATTTGACATTATTTTATTTCCATCTTTTGTCTTTCTTAAAATGTATAAAAGTACTCCTCTTCTAAATTTATATTTTTTGAAAATATTTTTGAGGACATTTCAGTCATTTTAATAAAAAAGGTGTTTATCAACAATTTTTCACTACAAAATTGAATTAATGAGTTAGTTGTTTCTTGTACAATCCTTTTATGCTCCCATAACATAATTATTAATTAAATGCAAATAAAAATAATTAAAGGTTACCTTGTCCACAACAATTGAGGCAAGGACTAAAACTGCAATAGACCTATAACAAAATGATTGAATGTGCAATTTTGCCTGAATAACAGATGAAACAAGACACTGGAGAGTTCATGAGAAAGCCATTTTTGACTTAAAGATCTAGACTACAAGTTTAGTTAGTTGCAATAATTAAAATTTCAAGGTCCAGAAAATTAATTAAAATTAATAAAGGTTAAATGAATTATGAGTCAAAAGTCAGCAGTATGACTATATGAATAATGGGAATATGAAGTTGAAAATATCAAAAAGTCAACTTTATCGTAACATCCATGAACAGAATACACAGTTGACTTCCAAGTTTCTTTAATTTTTTTTGTCCTCCCAAGTTGGCAATTTGGCAAATTGGTGGATCTACCTTATTATTTACTTTTATTATAAATGACCACCTGTAAAGCCGAATAGGGCTAACACGTCTTTTGTATTACTATTACTTTGTACTTGTTGAATAGGCTTTATCGTCTTATTTAAAAGTTTAAATTAATTATATTAGAGCTTGAAGTCTTTGTTTATGAGTAAACTGTCGTAGGATCTAGTTAAGTTTTAGTATAAAATAATTAAGTTGATTTTAAAGAAAAGTTTGGTGAATATTTTTACTTTTTTCGTTTCAATTTGCTTGTATATATAGTTTTTGTTTTTTTTAAAAAAAAGAATGTATTTTTTTATTTTTGGTAATTCTTTAATTCTAAATTTCTACTTGACATGTTTAAGATGACAAAATTAAAGAATATTTTAGTACATTTGACATCTTTAATTAGTTTAAGACCTCAAAATTTAAATATCTTCTTTATTTTCTTAAACTCTATGTTAAGTAAAAATCAGACAAACAAATTTGAGAAATTAACGTCGTCCATGCAACACTTCAAATTAAGAAACAAATTAAAGTAGCTTTGTCCTACTAACAATGCAACAAGAAGTGGTGTTAGAATTATAGTAGGTGTGGTTTGGAACTGGTCTCAAAGAAGCAACACAGACTGATAATACGAAGAAGAAAAATAATACCGAAGCCACCTTAGACGAAGGATGGTCAGGTGCACACCCTTAACACAACTCATATGAAAATTTGCATATCGTTCACCAAATTCCTGGCTTTGCTACCAACTCTATAAGGGTTCTTAAAATAATGATCAAATGAAACTTTTGGAGCAGAGCACAGCCCCTTCCATCTCGGGAATCCTGCTTGTCTGGCTTCCTAGCTCAAGCTAGCATCTATTATCATATTATACTAAAAATGGAAAGCCACAAAATTAAAAATTAAAATACCATTTTACCTTTATCATAATTAAAAATGTTATAAATATCTAATAAATTAAATATTAAGTAATTAAAATATTTTCACAACATTTTCACCTCATAACTTAATTGCAAGCTGAAAAGTTATAAAGTGATCATATTCATCTATAAGTTACAAAGTGACCCGTTACTTATCTAATTGATTATGATATTATGGATAAAGACTATGTCATAAATGCTACTCTTGTAACAGTAAAAACTCAGAGGGCCAAATCAATATATATATATATAGAAACTTATGGTTCAAACAAGTACTTCAAATTTAGGTGAAAAAGGATAAATAAAGACAAAAAGAGACCATTGATTAGTGAAGATGAGAGCATAATGACTCGGCGAATAAACATTTTTCATTAACTTAGTACAAAATTTTAGCATCATCATAAAGTTTTTGTGTATCTATATTGTTGTAAGATAACTGAAAAATCTCAAGAGATCTTGAAATAGTTGAGTTATAACCAATTGTGTATTTATGTTAAAGTAAGCATGGATAAACTAAAAGGACTCTATAACTTAGTTTTTACTCTTTTTGTATGTTTTGATTTTTAGTACATAGCACAAAAAAAGTCATATACTACATTATACCAAATTTATCGATTAAGTTTTTTGGATAAACGTGCAAAAACCATTACTAACATGGAAGGATGCTCTCCATTTTAATAAGTAATTTTAGTCATTCAATAACCTAAATATATTTTTGAATGGCAATTGGCCAAATTGTTGTCAAGGACGATTTAAAAACAAAAGTACAGTAGAAGGAAACACCTTAATTGCCAACTTATTAAGCGTCATATATAGTTAAATTGATCCACTACCAATATATATTATGCTTAAACTCATAATTAATAGCTATAAATATGAATACTATTTGCCACTGTGATCACTGAGCTTGTTTGATTTCTAATTTGGCACCCCTTTATTGATTACTAAAGAAGTTCCAAAGGAAAATGGGAAGAGGGAAACAGACATGTCAAGGTAAACAACACTTCAGTCATCCACACATCTTGAAACCAATTGTCAATCCAACTGAAACTCTCACTTGCAATGTTTGTGAGCAACCAAACATTACCAGTAATTTCTATGGCTGCAATACCTGCCAATATTACCTCCACGAAAACTGCCTTAACGCTCCGCGTTTTCTAGATCATCCTTCTCATTCATCCCACCACGTGACCCTTCTCCCAGTTCCAACTTACTCGAATCGTTCTTTTACTTGCAAGGCTTGTGGCTCTGCTGGCACTGGCTGTAGCTTTAGCTGTGCATGTTGTGACTTCGATATCCATATGCAATGTGCCCTTTTGCCCCAAACTGTTGTCCTTCCCCAGCAACATCATCATGAACTTGAGCTCATTTTTGAATCCCCTTATGATGACGAAGCTGACGAAAACACTGTTTTTGTTTGTGATGTCTGTCACGACAATGCAGATCTTAATAACTGGTTGTATTATTGTGCTGATTGTGATTTTGGCACACATCTCGAATGTGCAATTTCCAAATCCGTCAGACAACAAGAACCTAAGAAACTGCCAGTCAACAAACCAAGAGCAAATCGAGTAATAATCAGGAAAACAGAGGAAGAATCAATCAAGATACAAGAAACCAATCAAAAAGAAGAGGAGGAGGACGAAGAAGAAGATGGAGGTTCGATGAATGAAGTCAAAAAAATGAAGCATTTTAGCCACTCCCATGCCGTGGAACTCTCTGAAGTTCAAGAAACAGAGGAGATACTCTGCTCAGGTTGTGAGGATAAACTTTGTGGCACTGCTTACAAATGCACAAAACGAAATTGTGAATTTACACTCCACATATAGTGCTTCGAGTTACCAAAAAAACTACAACACGATTCCCATCCTAATCACCCTCTCACTTTGTACCCTACTTTACCCGAACGAGACTCCATGTATTTTGGTTGCAATGCTTGTGGTGAAGAACCAAAATCCTTTGTCTACGAATGCCTCAAATGCAACTTTAGTCTCCATGCTAAATGTGCTACATCTTGGCCTGAAACTGTGACTCGTGAGGATCATCAACACTCTCTTGCAATCCAATATCAATGGCCTTTTTCAAGTGACGAATATGTGAATATCTTTTGTGAGGTTTGTTGTGGACTTTGCAATGATAGCAAATGGCTTTATTATTGTGGCGAGTGTAAATTTGGCACGCACCTGAAATGCGCTACAGTTAAAAAGGAAGATGGTTCAAACCTTGAGAACGAAGAAGAAGAAGAAGAAGAGGAGGAGGATTACGAGAATATGAGTGATGAGCAGAAATTGTTGATGCTGACGATCAAAGCTCAAGGTCAACAGGCAAGGCTTAATTTTCAAACTCAAATGGCATATATGAACGCCCAAACTATGGCCAATATGTTCCGTCATCGTTATTATTAAAGGTTTCCTTTTCTTCCTGGGAAAAGAAAATTTAAACTCTTTCCGTACTGGATCACTCTTTCTGTGTTATTTTGTTTGTAATGGTTGTGCTTTGAACACTTGTATGCATCTCAAGTATTCTAGTTATTTCGATTTGTTTTCAGTTAATATGTGTTTGTATTTCAGTTTTTGAATACATCAATAAAATAAATCTCTTGTTTGTTTCTATATACTTTGAAGTGAAATGTTATGTGTAATAATTTTGCTAAACCACAAATATTTTCGAAGGCACTAATACAAACAAATACACAATAAAAGAAATAAACAAAAAATACTAACATTTCCCATATATAAATAAAGCAACAAGGTTGATCTTACAATCTATGTTTCTGCAGTGATAGTCACTGATTGTGAAATTACCAAAATGATATTTATAACATCTTCGGATATTAATTAACAAAAACCTTTTCGATATCATTACATTGTTTTTAACATTTACAAATGATTACACGTTCATTTTTTTGTATGGTATATATACTAAACTACCACCATACATGTTATGGGTATGGGTAGGGGTATGCTATATATGAGCCATTCCCGCTAGCTAGAAGTAGTTGGTGCATGGAATGTGGCAGACTATGTAGTATTACCCGGTCTTCTTCGTGATGTATTTTTCTCAGTTTTGTTAGGTGATCTGCACATTTATTATTTCCGCTCAGATTATGCATTATGGAGATTCCAAAGTTCGAATAGAAGACGTCAACACTCCTCGATCAGGTTGTGATCAGGGTGACTATCGACAATGTTGTTGGGAAAAATACTACAATATTGATATTGGATTGGAATTACAAAGTAGTAAATAGCTTATCACAAACACTGTGTCGTGGCAAGCCACTGCCTTGAAAGCGATTTCGGCCCGACTTTGGTGCAAAAAACCAATTGCCCCAAAAAAATTCTAAGGATAAGAAGAAAGGAGAGAAATGTTTTGTTTTATTTTTTGTTGGGTTTTTTAGCATTCACAAATGCACTACTTATATGGGAAATTTCTATAGGAGTTATTGTAGAGTCAAAGAGTTAATTTTTGATAACACATTGTGAATGTTAATGGCATTAAAGGCCATTACATCACATTCTACAGAAACTCTTGTTTTGTATTGAATGGAAAATTTATTCTCTTTGTAACATATTTTACTTTGTGTTCTTTGCATTACAATAAATGAATAGGTGAGAATTAATATCACAAATGTCTCCCATACTCAGCAGCATCAAGGAATCACTTGAGTCAGTCTCCGATGATGACTTTCTTCAAGTTGTAGTTATTTGTTACGACAAGCCCGTTATATATAAATCACAGTTCTGTTGTGAGGCACGATGTCGTTACCACACCTAGTCACCCAATGAATTCTCCGACCCACCTCCCCTTATCATCTCTTGCAATACCTTTAAACTCAGTCAACTCTGACTTTCGATATGAAACTTCCATCCGTGTTGATTTTAATAGATCCGAACCGAATAAATGACCAACTAATGTACCCAAGAACATCTCTGTATGACTATTGATCGTCGAATACGATGAGCATTAGTAATCAGAAGAATTACTGCTTTAAAAAAAAAGAAGAAAAGAAAAGGAATACTACATTCCAAAGCTCCATTCTTGATATTTCCCTCAATGCATGCATTAACCTCACAATATTTATCTCAGTCTTTATCGACCTAGTTAATTCTAATATATCTATGAAATTCAAAAAGCACTTAATTGCCACCCAAAATCCAGAGGTTATCTAGTCATCTTTGCTTGTACTTATTCCTATCGAGATTTTTTTATTTTTAATAAATGCCCGCTGGTTTGGCAAGCTAGTTGCAATAATCAAAACTTAGAATAAGATGAATTATTAGTCAATAGTCAACGGTATGATAATGAATGATGGGAATATGAACCTGCAAAGAGAAAAAGTCAATAGTGGATTCTTTTGTAACATCTATGAATGATACAGTTGACTTCTCAAGTTTCTTTTTTCGTCCTCGCTAGCTTTGAAAAATGCAACGATGCTCCCCATTTTAATTAGTACGTAGCTGTGTCAATGTGCTAATTAAACTTTTTTTTTAATAACAATTGGCCAAATTGTTGTCCCAGACAACTTACAATATTGAAGAGATCAAGAAAAATGAATGCCACTTAGTTGTTGAATGCATTGCCAACTTATTACTACTCCTCTGTCCCTAATTATTTGTCCACTTTTGAAGTGATACACTTATTAAGAAAACAATAATTGATATAGTGAGTTTATCATTTTATTCTTATTAGTTATGAAGGGGATGAATTAAAAATTTATGATTTTAAAAAAGTTCTACATTTTTCAAAGTAATAAATTGAGGGTATAATAGAGAAAAAAAGTTTGTCCTTTCTTGATTTGTCAAAATGGACAAGTAATTAGGAACAACTAAAAAAGAAAAAATGGACAAGTAATTAGGGACAGAGTAGAGTGAGTACTAATTAAATAGGGTAGCTATAAATACTAATACCAATTAGCTATAGTTTGGTCATTGAACTTGCTAGATCTCTAATATATTCATGTCCAGTTGTTGATAAGTGCATCAACAATTGAAAGTTACGAGAAAAAATGGGAAGGGAGAAACGGATATGTCAAGGTAAACAACACTTCAGCCATCCCCACTTCTTGAAACTAATTGTCAATCCATCTGAAACACTCACTTGTAATGCTTGTGAGCAACCAAATATTACTAATACTACTTTCTATGGCTGCAATACCTGCCAATATTTCCTCCATGAAAACTGCCTCAATGCTCCGCGTTTTCTCGATCATTCATCTCATCCTTCCCACCACTTGACCCTTCTCCCAACTCCAACTTACTCGAATCGTTCCTATACTTGCAAGGCTTGTGGCTCTGCTGGCAATGGCTGTAGCTTTAGCTGTGCCTGTTGCGAATTTGATGTCCACATGCACTGTGCCCTTTTACCCCAAACTGTTGTCCTTCCCCAGCACCATCATCATGAACTTGAGCTCATATTTGAATCCCCTTTATATGATGATGCTGATGATGGAAGCAACGTTTTTGTCTGTGATATCTGTCGTGACAATGTAGATCTTAATAACTGGTTGTATTATTGTGCTGATTGTGATTTTGGTACACATCTCGAATGTGCCATTTCCAAATCTTTCAGCCAAAAAGAACGTCCGAAACTGTTGGGCAACAAACCAAGAGAAAATCCAGTAGTAATCAGGAAAACAGTACCCATCAAGAACGAAAAAGAAATCAATCAAGATGAAGAGGCAGAGGAAGAAGAAGAAGAAGCAGAAGCGGAAGACGAAGAAGAGGAGGAAGAAGAAGCAGAAGCAGAAGCGGAAGACGAAGAAGAAGCAGAAGAGGAAGAGAAGGAGGAGGAGGAACTCAATTATCCAAGATCAATTCTTATTGACAAACATCAACATGAGTTGGAGCTCTGCTTTGGTTCTCCTTACGAAGATAAGGATACCCTATTTGCTTGTGATATCTGCAATATCATAATGGACTCGGACGAATCCTTGTACTATTGTGCTGATTGTGATTTCGGGTCGCACTTGCACTGTGCATCTCCTGATGCTGATGTTCTTCCGTCATCACATCAACGTCGAAATCCAAACCCAAAATATCAAATTCCAAATGTAAATTCATCAGTGGAGATGATAAATTCAGTTAGTGATGCTCATGAGCGGCTTATAGCAGCTCAAATTGAATCTCAGATTGCAAGACGAGGAAGACAGGCTATACTGGATTCGATAGACGGGCCATCACCAAGACGCTATTACTACTAGCTAATTGCTATCCACCTTTTCAATTCATGTTAATTTTCCGCAAATCAAATGTTTTGCAACTGTTATGTTATTTCCTTTTGGAGCACAATTAGTTCTATTTCAACTCTTGTATTTCTGTTTTATTTTCAGTTTCCCATACCCACATTGGAGCGCTGCATAGTGCCCAATTTGAGGAGGGGGGGCGCTCTTGAATTTGAGACATCTGATTGAGAGAGAATCAACGCTATCCACTGCACCACATCCGGGTGACTTGTATTTTTATGGTTCATGTTGATGCACATTTTTCTCCATCTTCTTTACAGTTTCTATGTTTATCTATTCACAATTGTTGATAATTGATATTGTTGGGTGGAATTTACATTTATACTAACATAACAGAAATTCTTAAAATGCACATAAAAAATAATGGAAGAATATCTTGTGCACAAAAATTAAGACTAGAACTAAAAATGCACTAGCCCTATAATACAAGGGTGAAACGTGCAATTTTGCTTAAATGTATAGATGAAACCAGGAAAAGCTAAATGCATAAAGGAGATTTAATTCGATGGGCAGAAAAAAGGAAATTGGTATTTTTTTTCCCATTAGTTTGTAATGTGTACATAAGAAATAATGAATTCAAATGTCTGCTCCTATGACAAGTTAGTTTTCAATGCTGCAGTAACAAAAAATTCAACGTCCAAAATATTGATGCATATTTCAACACGTCTAAATTAAAAATGCCAACTAATGGATAAGAGCAAATTGAAAGTCATTCGTAACCGCAACAACTTCCATGAACCTAAGAAAGTTGAATTCCTATGTTATTAACTTATCCCTTGCTATTGCTATCATCGTTAAGTAGCTATAAATACTGATGAGAATATATTTCACGGTAAATTAGTTAGTTAGAGTTAGTTGCTACAGTAGAGTTAGTTACAGTCTTGAAGTTAGTTAGAGATTCTTTCTTATTATTTTTCCTCTCTTACTTTGTATATATACTTCATCTTGTAAATGATTTAGTCATTCATTCAGTTCAATACAAAAAGTGCAATGTACACAATTCTTCTCCCCACAAACAGTTGATTGGTCAACCCTCTATTAATGGAGGAAAGTAGTCTCGAGCAGAGCTTATGCTCTTAGTTTTGTCATGGTATCAGAGCGAGGAGGTTGTTCCTGATTGATTTCCGAATTAGAATTGTCTTCGTGAGTATCAAGCTTCATCATTCTATCCCATTCGTTTCCAGTCGAGTTCATCCCTGTGGATTTGTGTATTCGACTATTTTTTTTTCTGATTGAAATCCCAATTGTTCGATCTTTGTTTTTCGATTTTCAATTGCGTAATCATTTTACTCTTCCTGCTAAGCCTAATTTTCCGCATTCATGGTTGATATTCAAGTTGATCCAACATTAAATAATTCTAGTTCTACACTGCCAGCTAGAATGGACATCACAAGTCCTTTCTATTTACATCCATCAGAAAGTGCAGGTTCCACTCTATTACCTGCAATTTTCGATGGATCTGGTTACAGATCCATGGAGACGTGCTGTTCTTCGAGCATTATCAGTTAAAAGCAAAATTGGATTCATTAGTGGCAAAGTTGTGTGACCTGATACAGATGATCCAACATTTGCACAGTGGGAGAAGTGTGATGATATGGTGACTAGCTGGATCCTCAATTATCTTTCCCCAGATCTGCATGATAGCTTACAATACATCAACAATGCTAAGGAGCTTTGGGATGAATTGGAAGATAGGTATGATCAAACGAATGGCTGCAAATTGTACCAACTCCAAAAAGAGATCAATGATCTTGTGCAGGGGAATTTAGACATCACTGGATATTACACAAAAATGTAGAAGCTATGGGAAGAGATGAGTACTATTGACGTTGCTTCACAGTGCACATGTGTGTGCAACTGTGGTGGAAAAACCAGAATGCATAAAGCCGAACAAGACAGACGTCTCATACATTTTCTAATGGGGTTGAATGAGCTCTATACTGCTATAAGGGGCAATATCCTAATGATGAGTGTTCTGCCCAGCATGGCCCAGGCTTTTGCCATATTGTCACAGGAAGAGAGACAGAAGGAGGTGAAACCTCACCAATAATATAGCATTAGAATCGACCTCACTTAGTGCCTCAACTACTCACAACAATACTGGTCCCAAAGGTTTCAAAACCAACTACAATTCCTACAGAGGAAGTGCAAGTAACTCCAACACATCCAACACCAGCAACATGTTCAGAGGTAGCTCTAATACTGGCAATAGGTCTAACCTGTTCTGTGAATTTTGCAAGCGATCTGGACACACTAAAGACATATGTTACAAGCATCATGGATATCCATCAGGGCAAAGGTTTCCCAAGGGAAGAGGATCAGGTTCTGCAGCAAATGTGCACACTTCTGAGGAAGAGAAGAAACACTGTGAGGATACTTCTGATATGAACAGGCAAATGCTAGTGAATTTGTCCAAAAACCAATATGAACAACTACTTAATCTCCTGGGAACATTGCAAGCTGGACATGAAACTGATAATCCAGGGAGCATGCTGAATAGTGCTGTGAATCTGGCAGGTATAATTTCTTGTTACTCTTCAATTAATGAAATATGTGATCTATCATGTAGGTGTGCTAAACTAACTGTTGGCTCTTGGATCATAGACTCAGGAGCATCACATCACATGACTTATAATAAGACCACCCTCAAAAACATCCAAACACTACCTTATCCCTTCCTAATCACACTACCTAATGGTTACAAGGTTAAAGTAACTGAGATTGGAGATGTGTGTTTGAATTCAGTGTTAACTCTATACAAAGTGTTGTTTGTACCTAGTTTCAAGTTCAATTTAATATCAGTTCATTGCTTGGCCTCACAACTCAAAAGGCATGGTCAGTTTTAACGATTCCTCTTATTTGTTGCAGGGCCCTTCTCTGAAGAGCCCTCTGGAACTTGGTAGAGCCAAGAATGGCTTATATTTTCTGTCTCTCAAATGCCGTAATTGTTTCCCACCTTCTGATGGCAACACAATATCTGATGTTACTACCTGCTTCTCTAATAGTCAGCCTATTTTCTCTCTTGTTAATTGTGAACATTTAGTTGGTGTTGTTACGCCGTAATTTTCCTATTTTTAGAAAAATCACTTTTTGAAATGTTCAAAGTATAAAACAATTTGAGAAAAATACTTATAAAAGAGTTGCCACTTAATTTTTTAAAGAAATTAAGAAAACTTAATTTAAAAAGACTTTAACAGATGAAGTCTTTAAAAATTTAGAGAAAATGGGTAAGAGGTTCTTATTTACGCTTCAAGAAGGTTTTTAAGGCATTTGAAGCGCCCGCTAACACGCGATTATCCTATGACTTGACTAAAAATATTTTTTGACTAATTTTGAAAAGAAATGAACAACTAAAGAAGGATTATTTTACTTTATTTTGTTTATTTTCTTTTATTTTTATTTCGTTTATATATATTGTAATATTTCTTTTGTTTTAAGAAAGATCATTTGAAATGAAAAGAATTAAGTGATCAAAATAATTTAGTAAATATTGTGAAAACAAGGATTAAAACATTTGAAATAATCTAAGAAAGAAGTGATTTTAAACAATGAGACTAAGTAGACAAGTAATTAACAAATCGCTTAAAAAAGGTTTAAAAATGTTACTCGTTAGGGTATTTAATTAAATTAAAACCAAAACAAATAAAGCTAGAGTTAATAAAAAAAAACAAACAATAAATAATCACAATTAAATAATTTGGGAGAGTAAAGGAGGAGATGAATTTGGGCCCTTTTTGGGCCAAATTCGTTGCTGCTTTAAGGGTTTAACCCAATTCCCATTTTTGTATACACCTGATGTATATCAGTGTATATCAGCGTGTATATCGGCCCCTTTCATGTATTTCTTGCTTTCGAACACCTGTGTTTCACCTCCGCCCTGTGTTTTTGCATTGTTGACCTGTATATCGATGTATACAACTGTATACATCTTGTATACAACCCCTTTTGGGTTTTCCGGAGATTGTAATTCAACTTCCTTACTTCTTCAGACGGAATGACTCGGAGAAGAGATGTATTGGGCTAAGGAGCCTAACATGATGCCATGAGAGACTTGAGGAGTCCATAAATGAACTCAACATGGCATGTATACAAAGGAAAAGAGTAGCATTAGTATCAAGTAACAACTTAAATTCATGAAAATGCAGTAACTAGGAATATTTGGTAACTTTGTAGAAACATAGTCTTAAGTAACAAAAAGTAATGCTTAAATCATAAACATGATAATCAAAGGATCATTTTAGGACAATACACAAAAGGAAACCCATGAAGGACTAAGACTTGTTGGATCTCACTTAAAGAACAAAATATAGTAACACATTAGAGGGGAAATCATAATATGACAATCTCAAGGAGGGCACCAAAATCCTAGAATTAAGACATTTTCCAAAAAAAAACAAAAGAAGATAGTGACATAGGCTTGACCATATCATGCCACAATTACTAAATATATTTACTAAAAAAAAAGGTATATCATAATATTTTTCACTCCTCGTTGGTTAACTTTTATCATTAGATCCATTATTTATTAGAGTTGAACAACATCAGGCAGTGATCAAAATGACAAAGAATAACAAAGAATTATATTTAACCTCGTTAGGACTAAAACTTAAGCCAAGAAAGGGAAGCAAAAGAAACTTAGATTAATCAGTTTGTTAACCCATTTTTTGCATTAAATGACAAGGTTTTAACACCGATTTTAACAATAAGAACTAGTGTACTAGTTTGATATTTAATCCAAGCAAACAAGGGTCGATGAAAAGGGCCAGAATTCAACAACTACAATATCTCGAGGTGAACTCAAAACACACAGCATGGCAACAAAATGAGATAATATTTTCGAAAACAACATATTATCTCGGAAGTAAATTAAGATTAGAAGAGAATTTTACCTTTTTGAGGCAGCGAGACTAGGACAACGAGCTTGACCGTGAAGCTTTTACACCACTACGACCTTAACTTGAGCTAGAAGAGAATCGATACAAAAAAAAATAGCTCTCGATTTTTCGTCCTCTCGATTTAAAAATAAACTTCTACTTTTTAGAACGAAGAATCTCTTGTCTCCAACTTCTCCCCTCTCCACTCTTAAGACTTCCCTTGCTGAATTTCCCCCCCTCCCTCATAGTGGAAGAGCAGGGGAGATTTATAGGCTGAAATTGGGATTGAAAGAGGGAGAAACCGATGGATTTTGCGAATTTGAAATTCAAATTCATATGTGTTTTTTTTCTCTCGAAGCGACTGTGGAAGGGATGGGAAATCCCTGAAAATGGGGAAAAGGGGACGGGAAGTGATGGCTGCTGCAGGCACGATTTACTCGTTGCATTTCTGGGATTTTTTGCTGGATTTGCAGCATAGAGTTGCTGGGTTTCACATGCAAAGAAGAAGAAAACGCAAGGAGGTGGGACGGTTTTGGTATTGTATGTTGGGTTTGCTGTGTATGTATTGCTGAAAAGTGGGATTGAAATTGGGCTTGAGTTTGTTTTTGTAATGGAATTTGTGGGCTGGAAATTGGAAGAATTGGGCTTGGATTTTGGTAATGGTTTAAGGAGGAATTTGGGTCGTGGGAACATGCCCATTTTTTGGTCTGTTAAAGGGTTAAGAATAGGATAAGCAATTGACTAAAAATTGCAACAAGACAAATTTTCATAAATTAATTAACGAGCTTCTTAATCTTAACGACATAAAATAATTAATTTGATTGCAAAAATAATTAATTTAATTACAAACTAATTAACTCGAAATTATAACTATAACTTGGACTAAAGTAAATTAATAAGATATTTAACTAAGATGTAAAATCTTTTGTGATGATTTTCGAATATTTATAAAATATACTAATTATATACATAATTGTGTAAAACATATATATTAACTCGTGGGAACATGCCCATTTTTTGGTCTGTTAAAGGTTTAAGAATAGGATAAGCAATTGACTAAAAATTGCAACAAGACAAATTTTCATAAATTAATTAACGAGCTTCTTAATCTTAACGACATAAAATAATTAATTTGATTGCAAAATAATTAATTTAATTACAAACTAATAAACTCGAAATTATAACTATAACTTAGACTAAAGTAAATTAATAAGATATTTAACTAAGATGTAAAATCTTTTGTGATGATTTTCGAATATTTATAAAATATACTAATTATACACACAATTGTGTAAAACATATATATTAACTAAAAATTATAAGAAGTGACAAAACTATTTAAAATAACTTGTAAAATATTTTTTAAAATTGAAGAAGCTCGGTGATTAATTTATATTGTGGAGGGTCAAAAATGGGTGTCAATAGGTGCAAGGTAGTGTCAAGCTTCACCATTATGTACTGTAAAATACCTTCCTAGTATCAATAAAGAAGCTTGTACTATTGTTGATTCTGTTGTTAATTCATCTTCTTTTGCTGTCAATTCTATTCACAATCATGATACTGAATTACTATGGCATGCTAGGTTAGGACATGTACCTTTTGTGAAGATGAGGAATATTTCCACTATCCCTATAAACTTTTCTACCAAACAACCATTCACTTGTACTATATGTCCCATGGCTAGACAAACTAGGATGCCTTTCCCTAAAAGCACAACCTCAACCACCAAAATCTTTGAATTACTGCATATTGATCTATGGGGACCATACTATATACCCACTCATGATGGCTATCATTACTTCTTAACTATGGTAGATGACCACAGTAGAGCAACCTAGACACAATTACTCAAATGCAAAAGTAATGCATTGCAAACTGTCAAGGCATGTGTTTCCCTCATAGAAAATCAATTTCAAACCAAACTAAAGACCATTAGATTTGACAATGGTCTAGAGTTCAATAACAATGAGGCAACCTATTTTTTCCAAGAAAAAGGAATCATACACCAAAGATCATGTCCCTATGCACCCCAACAAAATGGAGTGGTTGAGAGAAAACACAAGTATCTCCTTGAAACAGCAAGAGCACTCTTATTTCAATCCAAATTAGTTATGAGATATTGGGGTGAATGTGTCCTAACTGCTACCCACCTCATTAACAGATTGCCTACAAAATTATTGCAAAATAAATCTCCTTATGAACTGTTGTATCAAACAATGCCTACATATTCCCACTTTAGGAGTTTTGGATGCCTTTGTTTCCCAACAACCTTGAAAACCCATAAAGATAAATTTGAACCAAGAACCACACCACACATCTTTGTTGGATATCCCTTTAATACAAAAGGTTACACAGTCCTAGATATAGCTACCAAAAGAGTTCATGTATCTAGAGATGTACATTTTCATGAGTTTGTATTTCCTTTTGCAAATTCTCCTGTTGGTTCCAGTTTGCATCAGTTTTAAAGTCACTTGTTCATAATACTAACAATATGACTTGTATGTCTGGCACAACTAATACATTTGTTGATGAGGACATGCTAAATTCAAACACATCCCATGGAGTTATTAATAACCAAGTAACTAACAATGCCCCTGAACTCATTTTGGATCCTAGCAACCAACCTACACCTACACCACCTAATGATTCAACTGCTCTTGCCCCTAATGATGCTCCACCACTACCACTTAGAAGAACAACTAGGTCTGTCCACACCCCCACCTATTTGAAGGAATATATCTACACATTGCCCAATTTGCATTCCTCCACATGTATACCTAACAATCCTCACCCTTCACACTCTCTCACTTCCCTCATTTCCAACCATGATCATGTCTGTTTCACCACTCTATGTTCTAATAGTTAGCAGTTGGTAAAGCATATCTCACATGAATGTGAACCTTCTTCTTATGAAGAAGCAATTTTGAATCCTGCCTGGCAGTTGGCAATGACATAGGAATTTGAAGAATTATATGCCAATGACACTTGGGAGTTGGTCACTTTACCTGAAAGCAAGAATGTCATTGGATGCAAATGGGTATACAAGATTAAACACAAGGCAGATGGAAGTGTGGAGAGATTTAAAGCCAGTTTGGTAGTGAAAAGGTACACTCAACAGGCTGGGGTAGATTATAATGAGACATTTTCCTCTGTAGTTAAGATAACAACTGTTAGAATTTTGATTTCATTGGCTGTTAAAAAAGGGTGAAATTTATACCAACTAGATGTCAACAATGCCTTCCTTCATGGTGATTTAAATGAGGAGGTGTATATGAAACTACCACAAGGACTTGTTGTGGATAGTGGCAATTTGGTTTGTAGGTTGAAGAAATCATTGTATGGACTAAAGCAGGCTAGCAGGCAGTGGTATGATAAACTAGCCAGTAGCCTTCGTTCCAAAGGTTACACACATTCTGATAGTGATTACTCACTCTTTCATAGACGAAAGGAGACACTTTGGTGTTTGTTGCCATCTATGTTGATGATGTGATTTTAACTGGGACTGATTTGGATGAAATCAGTTCTCTGAAGACATTTTTACATGATCAGTTCTGTAACATCCGGCATTTGGAAATAACTATGAAGAAGCTGGAAATTGGGAATAGTCATTTTGGAAAGAATTCAAAAATCTGGAAAATTTAGCTAAGTATGGAAAAAGTGGGTTTTTGGCCAACTTTGAACAGTCATAACTCCTACATCAGGATGAGTTAGGTGTAGTTCCAATTATGTTTGCGAAGCTCGTGGAATGATCTTTCCAACGCCGCTGAGTTGCTCGATTTTGAGTTCGTATGAGTGAGTTATGCCCTTTGGAAGTTGGGCTGTTGGTACAGGGAATCAGCCCGAATTTGTAAGGGTATTTTGGTCTTTTCCGTAACCAATTCTTTTGGTTATATTAGGGATTTAGACTGATTTTTAGATCAATTTTTTTCCTTTTTAAAAAGAGTGAGAGTGAGGGTTTGTGAGTGAAAAGGAGAAGAAGAGGAGAAAGAGAAGAACAAATAAGGAGATCGTCGTGGTTGTCGTCGGGGGTGATCCCTATTCAGGTATGTGAGATCATAGTGTTGGGTTGATTCTTTCCCCCACACGCCAAATTCGTTTTAATTTCGAGAAAAGATTGGTTGTGTTTGTTGAAGTTGTTGGTTGTGTTGGTACATGTTTCCGGTTGTGATTTCGAGTTGAATCCATTGTATATTGAGGGGATTTTTGATTTTAAGTGTTTGGGGCTGGAACCTTTGAAGTTAAGGTGGCTTAGAGTTGGAAAAATGAAGGAGAAAAGTCAAGTTTTTCTGGAAACAGGGCAGGGGCGTCGCGCCAGCCAGCGCCCCCCAAAAGGGACTCTGAAGCCCAGCCTTTGGGGCGGCGCGCCTAGCAAAGTGCCCAGCATGCCCCTCTGAAGTCTGAAGGCTGGCGCCCCGCGCCTCTCAGAGCGCCAAGGACTCCAATCTTTCCCGTTCATTCCCCACTTTCTCATGCATGTTCCTTGGTAATGTACCTATGTTTTATAGTTGTTTTCAACACTCTGATGTACATCTAGACATCCCGAACTCATCCATAAACATGTGATCATATACCATGAATCCATAATCCCATTCAAGGCGAGTTAGGATCAAAGTCAAGTGAAGTTAGAGTCAAGTCTAGAAGTTAGAAGCAAGTCAAGCAAGTCTTTAAAGTTTTCCAAGATTCTTCATTGAACGCTTTAACTTCATTTTAAGAGTATAGAGTTTCAAGTTAAGTAAAGAGTATAGAGTTTCAAGTTAAGCCAAGAGTATAAAGTTGAGTTCATTTCTCAAAAGTTATTAGGGAACTAAGTATTCCCAAAAAAGTTTATAAATGTTTTCACTTTTAAGATGAGAGGAAACTGAGGTTTCCAAAAGAGTTTTGAGCAGTTTGAGTACCATCTCTTTTAAGAAAAAGATGAGTTTTGCAAAAGAGTTTCTAAAACATGATTAGTATGACCATCGAGTATGTCATCAATGTTTTAAACAGTATGGTCTCGAGATATACCATCAATGTTTATGCAGTATGACTTCCCGAGTCATCAATGATCATATTAAAAATATGGTTTTGATATGTTCTTTTTAGAAAGAGTTTTCAAGAACAATTACCTCTTTTAAGAGGGTAGTTTGAACAATTATTTCAAATTAAAGAAAGATGTGTTTAAAACACTTATGAGCTAAAGTATATTTTTAGGAGTAGTCTTGAGCACCGAATTGGGGACACGAGTTCATATTAACCAACTCTCCATAAGAACCATGTAGCCAAACATGGGATTTAACGGTCATACTTTTTAAATGATCACGAAAGTTAAGTTAGTGGATCCACTAAGTTAACGTGTTCTATATGACGGCAAAGTATAGGACAATTCTGGCAGCGTAGGCAAGACGTTGTGTCACTACTTAGATTCATAGTGGTGGTTGTCGGTTAAAGAAACTCCCACAGTAGAAATTGCATGGTTCCTCGAGGGGTTCTGCTTAGTATGGATGGGGGTATGGAACTTCATTCATGCATTGCACAAGTAGACTTTGAGAGGAAGCATGGTATTTTATGATATTATAAATATGATTTTGACGTCATGTGTTAAATAGTTTTACAAGCTTTATATATATATTGCATGTGTCTTATTGCTTTATATTTGAGTACAGTTATTCATGAGTTGAACAGAGCCAAGGTAAGTGTTCTTTTGTACTCCTTTCAAGCTTAAGTTGTTGTTTAGTGGTCCAGCTCGCATACTCGTACATTCAATGTACTAATGCCAGTTGGCCTGCATCTTATGATGATGCAGACACAGGTACCCAGGATCAGGTTCCAGCACGCCGTTGATCCAGCTGAGCATTCCAGAGTCAGTGGTGAGCCTCTTTGCATTCCAGAGGACTCGGTCATTTTGTTTTCCTAGTTTTGCTTTATTAAGATGTTGCGGGGTCTGTCCTAACATCCATCTCAATGTTATAGAGGCTTCATAGATAGACAGTCAGTCAGTCAGTTAGTGTTGAGTCTCTCATCTATGTATATATATAAATATTCTATTTTGAGACTCGAGTTGCCTTTATGGCCAGATTTTATCAGTTGAGTTGTTTTATGACCTTTCATTGTATTGAGTTATTCTGTTGAGTTAGGTTTCTGCTGAGTTAAGAAAGCCAGGCCAAGGGTTCGCTTTGGGACTAGCGATGGTCTCCAAGTGCCGGTCGCGCCCAGGGTGTAGGCTCGGGGCGTGACAAGTTCAAGATTAAAGATCTAGGGTAATTACACTACTTTCTGGGATTGGAGATACTATATAGACATGATGGTGCCCTCATTTCACAGAGGAAATTCACTATTGATCTTTTAAAGGAATTTGATTTAATGGATTACAAAGCCACCACATCCCCACTGGATTCTTCTGAAAAACTTAAAGTCACAGATGGGAAGTTATTGACAGATCCTACTCACTATAGAATATTGGTAGGGAAACTTAATTTTCTCACAAATACAAGGATGGACTTAACATACAGTGTTCAACACCTCAGCCAATTCATGCAGTCCCCTAGGGAACCACATTTGAAGGCAGCTTACCATGTCCTTAGATACCTAAAGCAAGATCCTACATTGGGAATATTCATCTCAAACAAATATGATCTCACAGTGACTGCTTATTGTGACTCAGACTGGGCTGCTTGTCCAGATTCTAGAAAGTCAGTCAGTGGATACTTGGTCCTTATGGGTGATAGTCCTGTCAGCTGGAAATCCAAGAAACAAGCCACAATGTCTCTATCTTCTGCAAAAGCAGAGTACAGAGCTGTGAGGCAGGTCGTGGGGGAATTAGTGTGGCTTGAAAGATTACTTGATGAACTCACAGTGAAATGTTCTCTACCTATGCATGTATTTTGTGATAGTCAGGCTGCTGTTCACATAGCTAAGAATCCAGTCTTCCATGAAAGGACAAAGCACATAGAGGTTGATTGTCACTTTGTTAAGAACAAGCTTCAACAGGGTCTGGTCACACTCCATCACATCTCCACAACCTCTCAACTAGCAGACATATTCACCAAAACCTTGACTGGGATCAAACATACAACACTTATGAGCAAGTTGTCTGTGATCACATCACTTACAACTTGAGGGGGGCTGATGAGAATATATTTCACAGTAAATTAGTTAGTTGGAGTTAGTTGCTACAGTAGAGTTAGTTACAGTCTTGAAGTTAGTTAGAGATTCTTTCTTATTTTTTTCTTATTATTTTTCCTCTCTTACTTTGTATATATACTTCATCTTGTAAAGGATTTAGTCATTCATTCAGTTCAATACAAAAAGTGCAATGCACACAATTCTTCTCCCCACAAACAGTTGATTGTTGATTTCTTCTTTGCTGCATTTAACCCTCCATTAATGGAGGAAAGTAGTCTCGAGCAGAGCTTATGCTCTTAGTTGTCAAATACAATTACAAATATTACTGTAACTCACTTAATTTACTCGCACTATCTAACAAAAATACAAGTAAAATCAATGGGAAGAAAAAAACCGTACCAATACAACATCGTCGACCCAAGGGACGACATCGTTTCAAGATAATAAAGTACATATCAGCCACCCCCATGTCTTGAAACTTGTCAATCCAACTGTACGTACTCTCACTTGCAATGCTTGTGAGCAACAAAACAATAGTAACAAGCATTTTTATGGCTACAACAATTGCCAATATTTCCTCCACGAAAACTGCCTCAACGCTCCGCGATTTCTTGATCACTCATCTCATCCTTCACACCCTTTAACCCTTCTCCCAATTCCAACTTACCCGACTCGTTCCTTTCTTTGCAACGCTTGTGGATCTTCTGGAAACGGATTCAGCTTTAGTTGTGCCCGTTGCCAGTTTGATATCCATGTGTAATGTGCCTCTTGTCCGAGTTCATTTCTCATCGACAAGCACCCACATCAATTGGAGCTCATATTCGGTTCTCCTTACCAAGATAAGGATATCAAATACGTTTGTGATATCTGCGATGCAGTAATGAACAAGGACAATTGGTTGTACTGTTGTGCTGATTGTGATTTCGGGGCGCACTTGCAGTGTGCTAGCCCTGAACTTGTTGTTTACCTAGGGAGCCGATCAATCAATCCAAATGCAAATTCAGCACTGGAAATGATAAATTCAGTTAATGAGATTAGTGATAATTTTTTTGAATATCAACTTGCTACTCGAATGGCAACACGATTAGGAGAGGAAATGATGGATTCGGGCAGGCTAACACGAACATACATTTACTCTTGACTATATTTTCATTTTTTAATGAGTGATAATGCATCCGCTTTGACATTATTCATGTAATTTTCTGCAAAATATAAATGCATAATTTGCATGTCATATTATTTACTATTATGTTTTATCGATCTAGATCTGTTGGGTTTTAAAGGTGTGAACAAGAAATAAAGGATTGTGACGAGGGTTGTTTTTTTCTTTTCTTCTCTTATTAGTTATGATTTGCTGATCTAAATACATGAGATAACGTCTATTATCGTTGATGGACATATTTCTCCATCTTACGAATTACAATATCTATTACAACTGTTTGAATTTCGGCATATAATAATAATAATACAACTTAATTATGCATCAGCAACAGTGTTCCAAAGGTGATTTTGCGCAACAATTGGGAGTTGGGCTAATAAATTAACTAGCCCTATAACACAATTAAGGCAATTTGTTTGTTAGAAGGATAGTGCTCGTCATATCAACCATCCCTAGCCTCAAAAGTAGTTATTATATGAACTCTCTATTGTGCGTGTGATTATACATAAATATATATGATCTAGATAAAGAATTCAGAATCCGTTTAAGGATCTAGCAAAAATTGTGAAGAGATGTCTTAGAGATTTTTTATTTTAAGAATTCCAGATCCGTTTCAAAGAATAAAATAAATTACATGAGGGTCAAAAATGTCTTTGAATTATGTGAAATTGAACATAAATGTCTTATTTAATACCCCTCTGTCCCTAATTACTTGTCCACTTTTCCTTTTATAGTTGTTCCTAATTACTTGTCCATTTTGACAAATCAAGAACTGACAAATTCTTTTTACCTATTATACCCTCAATTAAATGACTAATTATTTTGAAAAATGTAGAACTTTGTCTTTACTTTCAATAGTTTGGTTCAAAAATATTACTCCCTCCGTTCCTTTTTATATGGCATCTCTTTTTATAAAGGAAAAATTGTATGAAATAACAAATTATTAATTCAAATTAAATGCTATAGCCATAGTTTATTTTATTTGTAATTTGCAGCAAACATCCCTTTTTTTGCCATCTGGTTCGGTATACAAATGCATAAAATACGTTTCTGTTTGTATAAAGCGAGAGAAAAGTGTATATACAAATACAAATACATATATTTTCGTCCTATACAATTATAATTATACAAATACACATTTTATTATATTATACAAATTACAATTTTTTTTACTGAAATATCGTATGTGAAAGTTTTACAAATTACAATGTATAAATGAATTTATATAAAACTGAACAATTTGTATAAAATTGAATGTATCTAGCGAATTATATGTCACGCCTCGAGCCTACACCCTGGGCGGGACTGGCACTCGGAGACCATTGTTGGCCCCAAGCGAACCCTTGGCCTGGCTTTCTTAACTCAGCGGAAACCTGACTCAATAGAATAACTCAATGCCATGCAAAGACATAAACAACTTAACTGATAAAAATACGGCCCAAAGGGGCAACTCGAGTCTCAAAATAGAATATTTACATATACATACATATACATGGATGAGAGACTCAAAACTACTGAATGACAGTCTGACTGTCTATGAAGCCACTAATGGACTG
>NW_006239212.1:586082-590677 GCF_000226075.1 Solanum tuberosum | reverse complement strand
TTTTTATGTATTGAGAAAGGATTGGATTTCGTTGTTGAAGTTGTTGGAATTGTTGTTAAGGTTGTTAGTTGTTGAAGTTGATAGTTGTAATCTATGGGTTCTTGAGGGACTTTTGTGCTTCCAAATACATGGGTTGAAACCTTGTTTTGGGAGGGTTTGGATCTGGAGAAGAGGAGGATCCCGAAATTAGTCAGTTTCTCAGTAGAAATCGACGGACTTGAGGTACGGTCCGTAGATCGATCTACGGACCGTACCTCTAGTCCGCCGGTCACTTCTGCGAAACTGACTATTTTTGGGTTCCTCCTTTTCTCCAGTTCTAAACCCTCCCAAAACAAGGTTTCAGCCCATACACTTGGAAGCACAAAAATCCCTCAACAACCCATAGATTACAACTCAAATACCAACCAAACAATACAACTATCGACTTCAACAACTAACAACCTTAACAACAATTCCAACAACTTCAACAACGAATCCAATCCTTCCTCAATACATAAAAAAAAAGCTAGGTGTGTGGGGGGAAAGGATCACCTAACACTAAAAGCTCACATACCTTGGTAGGGATCACCCCCGACGAAAATCCACGATGATTTTGACGGAACTTGTTGATATCCTCAATTTTCTCTTCTTCTTCTCCTCTTCTTCACTCTCAAGCCCTAGCCTTCACTCTCTTAAAAAAGGAACAAAATGATCCAAAGATCAGCCCTATACAACAATACATCCTCAAAAGAAATAGCTAGGGAAAAGACCAAAATGCCCTTAATGATTCCCGGACGGATTTCCATGTCAACTGCCCAACTTTCAAAGGCCATAACTCGCTCGTACGAACTCGGAATTGAGCAAACTCGGCGGCGTTGGAAAGATCATTCCACAAGATTCACAACCATAACTGGAACTACTCCTAACTCATCCTGAGCTAGAAGTTATGACTGCTCAAAGTTGGCCAAAAATCACTGATTTCTATACTTAGCCAAATTTTCCAGATTTTCAAATCCTTTACCAAAAAAAAAAAATGAAAAATTTCAAATTCTAAGCCTTTTCTTAGCTATTTCAAATTGCCGGATGTTACATTCTACAAATCAAAAGCTCCATAGCAAACATAAAATTTGCTATGGAGCGCAATTATGCAAACTATAGCTATAACATACAAATATGATTTTTATGTTTGTTATATGTGAAAGTTGCTCTTTTATAAATAGTTGGTCCATAATACTTGTCATTTCATAAAATCAATGCATAAATTACCATATTTTTCCTATTATACCCTTGATAGAGTAGTTAATTAGTCTTGAAATTATATACATTGACCAACTTAGGAAAACTAATAAGTAATTAATATTCATTGGAGTACTTCATACATTGATTAATTACACTCTCCATCCACTATTCTATAAAATTTGATTTTGAAAATAAACTCAAATTTTTTAAATAGTCATCCAAATGCATTTTAATTTTTGAAAAGTTGATTTAAGAAAACATTAAATAATGGTAAAAGGATAAAATTACTTAATTTCGTAATGCAAGTGCACTCTAAAAAGGAGACATATAAAAAGAAACGAAGGAAGTATTATTTTTCTTTTAGTCACATTTTATTCTAAATAAAAATATTGCTTTTTAAGAACTCTAATCTTGTTTCTTTTATTTTAAAATCACTTTCACTAAAAAATAAATAAAAATAGATTGTTTTTTCTTTATCTCATTTTATCAATTAATTTAGTATAACTATATGTATTTTTTTAACCCGTAGGATAGGTCAGATATATATCATAGTAACCCAACCCATCATTAATTTCATTTGGATAATTTTAGTAAAAAATATTTGTTTTTCTTAAATTTTTTTAATTGAAGTAGGATAAACATTTGCTAATGAAAAATATATTATTAGGAAAAAAATGTGTTTAGAAAAACTGAAATATTATATTTATTTGAAAAGGGACATTTTTGACTCTTTAAGTAACAATATGAACAGTTTTGAACCAAACTAGTGACCTGAAGGAACTTTTTAGACTAAACTATTAATTGATTGCATTTTTGTTTAGTTTCATATAGTTCAAAGACATTTTTAATCTGATCACATCCACCTTGAGAAATATGGTAACACTAGAAAGACGACAGATCGAAGGATGAGGATATATCAAACAAATATATGATTGTTCGTCTGGCAAGTTAATTAGTATTAAGATGCTGCAATAATCAGACTCCAAAAGTCTGATACAGATTGGAACAAGCTCTAAATGAACTAGTAGTCGACTAGCACTACGTACGACTCTGCTGGCAATGGATTTTGCTTTAGCTGTGCTTGTTGTGAATTTGATATCCACTTGCAATGTGCATCTCTTTCGAGTTTGATACTTGTTGATAAACACCCGCATCAATTGGAGCTCAACTTCGGTTCTCCTTACGAAGACAAGGATAGTGAATATGTTTGCGATATCTGCACTGAAATAATGAACAAGGAGAATTGGTTGTACTATTGCGGTGGCTGTGATTTCGCATCACACTTGCAGTGTGTGATTACTAGTCCTGAAGTCGGTGTTTTCGCCAAACAGCAGCGTCCAGTTCCAAATCCAAATTCAAATTCAAATCCAAATCCAAACCCAAACCCAAACCCAAATAGAAATCCAAATGCAAGAGTGGAGATGATAAATTCAGCAAATGAAGCTGATGAACAGATAATGGCAGCTCAACTTCGTGCTCAGATTATGGCACGAGGAAGAGAGGCTTGTCTGGACTTGATGACACCACGAAGACGATACGGTTACTATTAACACTATCATCGTGATAAGAAAATTGTTTAAGCTCAAATTATGTTGTCTTTTAATTGCAAAACAAATGTTTTGGTGTGTTGTTTCTCTTTCTGATCACTCTCTTCAATATCAAATGTTAGTACTATTCATTACTATTTCCAATTGTAAGTTGTCAATGTTCACTCTAAGAAAACAAAAAGGAATTACTAAGGATCATATATACTAAATTGTTTCCGATAATTCAAATAAATTATTGGTCCTAATACATATACAAAGTTTGAGCCAAAATTAGTGAGTTTGCCGAAACCATATTTTTTACCGTGCATCTGCCGTTGTTGTCAAACGAAATTTTAGATTACAAAGTAAAAGGAGCATAAATGAAATAGGTGCATTTGAACTTGGGCGTAGAATAATAAGATTAAATTCCCAATTTGACTATGCTTTTAAGCGTTAGTTTTCCCTTGTAAACCACACTCTTCGCAACAATGTTCCAAACACGATTTGTGCGCAACAACAGACAGTAGAACTAACATCCACTAGCCCTATAACACAAAGATTAAAAGTGCATTGCTCTGTATCATTTGTCCTAAAAATTCATTGAATGTTATTATAGAAGGGGCAGAGCTAGAGTAATGTTTGTTATAGTTTTGGTCGAATCGGTAGCTTTAATTCAAACTCTGCATTATTTGTCCTCAATATTTATTGAATGTATACAAATTATTGATTTAGCACCTACAAATTTAACAAGATTAGAGTCCAAAAACAACAATCATAAAATTCCAACTCAGCAAAAACATGACACCAAAAAGGCTAAAAGGATTAAGAAGTGAGAATCAACTTGAGAAGCTCGATAAAAGCCTGAGAATCAAGGGCAACCCGGTGCAAAAGCATTCTGTATTCACCCAGGGTCCGGAAAAGGATCGTACTCCAACGTTCAGAAGATTACCAATACAGACTATTAATCAAGTGTTAATCAATAGTCAGCAGTAGGATAATGAATGATAAAATGCCAACTTGCTAATAGGAAAAAGTCTAACAGTGGACTTTTACAGGTAACATCCATGAACCTCAATACAGTTGACTTTCCAAAGTTATCAATTTGCCGAAATCTGTGGATCTTATTTTACAGTTTATATCACTGAGATGACAACCTATAAATCTAGATAGACCTTCTACTCTCTTTTTTTCATTCGGTGTTCGGTGTTCGATATTCATAGTGCCTCACGATTAATTTTGGATTCCCATACGAAAGTCCAACTTTGGGGGTAAAACTGTAACATCCGGCGATTTGAAATAATTATGAAGAGGCTTAGAATTGGAAATAGTCATTTTTGGAAAGATTTAAAAATCTGGAAATTTGGCTAAGTATGGAAAAAGGTGAGTTTTGGCCAACTTTGAGCAATTATAACTTCTAGCTCAGGATGATTTAGGTGTAGTTCCAGTTATGGTTGCGAATCTTGTGGAATGATCTTTCTAACGCCATCGAGTTTGCTCAATTCCGAGTTCGTATGAGTGAGTTATGCCCTTTGGAAGTTGGGCAGTCGCAGGAAATCCGTCCGGAAATTTTAAGGGCATTTTTGGTCTTTTCCCTTAACCAATTTCTTTTGAGTTATATTTGTTGTGTTAGACTGATTTTTAGATCAGTTGGTTCCATTTTAAAGGAGTGAGAGTTAGGGTTTCAGAGTGAAGAGGAGAAGAAGAGGAGAAAGAGAAGAAGAATCAAGGATTTTCGTCAAGGATCGTCGTGGATATCATCGGGGGTGATCCCTAATAGGTATGTGAGTTCATAGTGTTGGGTTGGTTCTTTCCCCCATACGCCAAACTCATTTTAATTCCGAGAAAAGATTG
>NW_006239212.1:585596-585765 GCF_000226075.1 Solanum tuberosum | reverse complement strand
GCGCTCTGCGCCTTGCAGAGCGCCAAGGACGCCAAGTTTCCCCTTTCTTTTCATACCTTCTCATGCATGTTTCATGGTATTGTACCTATGTTTCATAGTCGTTTCCGACTCTCCAAGGTACTTCTAAAAGTCAAGAACTCATCCGTAACATGTGATCAAACACCTTGAA
>NW_006239212.1:557559-584502 GCF_000226075.1 Solanum tuberosum | reverse complement strand
TTTTGTTTTAATTAGGGTGTTGTGGGGTCTGTCCCAACATCCATCTCAGTATTGTAGAGGCATCATAGACAGTTAGTCAGTTAGTATTGAGTCTCTCACCTATGTATATATATAATATTCTATTTTGAGATTCGAGTTGCCCTTTTGGGCCAGATTTTATCAGTTAAGTTATTTTATGTCTTTGCATGGCATTGAGTTATTCTATTGAGTTAGGTTTCCGCTGAGTTAAGAAAGCCAGGCCAAGGGTTCGCTTGGGGCCAGTAATGGTCTCCGGGTGCCGGTCCCGCCCAAGGTGTAGGCTCGGGGAGTGACAAAAACATTCTCTAACATTAAAGGTGATTCTATATAGGACAAATTACTTAACTACACTTTTTTACTTACCTTAATATCCATTTATCTCTACTTATTTCAAAAATTTCAAAAATCCCTTATTTACCTATGTATCCCGCATGTATCCCGTGCACAACGCTATGTATCCCGCTATGTGGGAATGTATCAAGCGCTATGTATCTCGTGCACAATGCTATGTATCCCGCATGTATCCCGTGCACAACACTATGTATCCTGCTATGTGGAATGTATCAAGCCTAATGTATCTCGTGTACAACGCTATGTATCCCCCAAACATCATTTTTAAGGGATTTTTGGTAAATAGAAAACTAGAAGGGATAGGATGTTATTTAGTACTTATAATATGTGGTTCCTATAATTTATACTTCTATATATACTCAAGGCTCAAACTTGACACCTGAATAAAAAAATACTTATCACTACATCACAATCGATACTAATCAAATAGAGCTTATGAGAGAGATAAGAAAATGAACAAGGAAGTTTTAGTGTATGTCAAATTATACGAAGATGCTCGCCATTATTTTAGTAACCAATGATAACAGCGCTAAGTCAGTCAATATGCTTACAGATGTTTAATTTAAACAGACTTTTGAATAACAATTGGCCAAATTGTTTGTTCTCCAGACTTAATAAAGTTTTTTTAAAAAAAGTTGTTTGTTCTCCATGTTATTAACTTGTTAGTATAGTTGAATTAGTATCTATAAATGCACAACAAAATTGCAAGGAAAAATATAACACAATGGGAAGACTGAATGGTAAAGTTATCAATTTACCGTAACATCCATGAACCTCAATACAGTTGACTTCCCAAAGTTATCAATATGCCGAATTTAGTGGATCCAATTTTACAGTTTAATCACAGAGACGACCACGTATATATATATAATCCAATCGCCACACGACTAAATTCGGATTCACATTGAAAAATCTCATGTTTGGGGTAAAATATTCTCAAACATTAAAGGTGATTCTAATTGTAGGGCTCGAACCCAAGACCTAAAAAAGGAGTACTTAGAAGGGCAACATTTAGACGCTGTCAAATTATAGGAAGATGCCCGCCATTATTTTATGTAGCCATTCGATAAGAGCGCCAAGTAAGTCAACATGCTTACATATATACTTTTGAATAGCAACTGGCCAAATTGTTGCTATTAATAAAGGGGAAAAAACATGAATGCAAAGTGGTGGAAGGAGACAATGTGGCCATGTTAACTTGTGAATACGATTATACAAAGATGCTCGGCGCCATTTTAGCCAAAGTCAAAACACAAAGATGTTCGGCCCCATTTTAGTACGTAGCCAATGGATAACAGCTAGTTGTTAATGTCGGAGACGACTTATTAGTTAGTAAAAGAAAAAGGAAATATGCATCGAAGCAAAGTCGTCCAGTTATTGTATCATATAGTTTAATTGAAATATCTATAAATATGCAGCTACGTAACTCTCCAATGTATCTCTACTATATTGCACAACAAAATTGCAAGGAAAAATAAAACACAATGGGAAGATTGAATGGGGGTACAAATGCGGGTAAGGAACACTTCAGCCATGACCACATCTTGAAACTAATTGCCAATCCAACTGAAACTCTCACTTGCAATGCTTGTGAGCAACCAAACAATACTAACAAGCCTTTCTACGGCTGCAACACCTGCCAATATTTCCTCCATGAAAACTGCTTTAATGCTCCGCGTTTTCTCAATCACTCGTCTCATCCTTCCCACCCCTTGACCCTTCATCATCCGCCTTACGCGGGTGGTTACTATATTTGCAATGCTTGTGGGTCTGATGGAAATGGATTTTGCTATAACTGTGCTGCTTGTGATTTTGATATTCACTTGCAATGTGCATCATGTCCTAGCTCCATACTTGTTGATAAGCACACGCATCAATTGGAGCTCCACTTCGGTTCTCCTGACGAAGACAAGGATAGCAAATATGTTTGCGATATCTGCTTTGTAACGATGAGCAATGACAATTGGTTGTACTATTGCGCTGGCTGTGATTTTGCGTCACACTTGTACTGTGCGATAACTAGTCCTGAAGTCGGTGTTTTCCCCAAACAGCAACATCCAAATCCAAATCCAAATCCAAATCCAAATCCAAGTCAGAATTCGAATTCAAATTCAAATTTAAATCCAAATGCGGCGGTGGAAATGATAAATTCAGTGAATGATGATCATGACCGGCTTATAGCAGCTCAAATTCGCGCTCAGATAGCGGCACGAGGAAGACGGGCTGCTCTGGACTTAATCTAGGCATACAATTACATATATCTAATGCTTCCGCTTTGGCCTTCTTCAGTTTTTATTGCAAAATAAATGCTTTATTGTTGTTATCATGTTATTTCTCTTTCAGATTTGTATCTTTATTCATCAAGTTTCTCCATTTTTGTTTTGGTTGCTATGTTATCTATTATAAACTAGTGTTTGATTTTTCCCTTTTTTGTTCTGTTTTCTTGGGTCCAAAATTAATGCCTTTGGCAGAATGATAACCATGTCAGTCCTCTCTTAGCAAAAACATAATTCTATTTGTGAGAAGGGATTAGTACTTTTTTAATTCGGAGTTTATTTCTTGGATGGACACCCCATTCACAATTATAACATCAGGAAGTTATTTTTTTGTCGAAGAAAATTGAATTAGAGAAGAAATATAATTTTATGAGATAATAATTAAGTATAAATTAGGTGATAATCAGAGATACAAGGATGAGAATCAAACAGACATGATTATTCGCCTGACAAGATAATTAGTACCGGCTCTTTCATTTTATGTGTCATTCTTTCTTTTTTAATCTATTTAAAAAAAAATGTTACCTTAGTATAATCAGTAACAATTTAGCTTTAAAAATTCTCTTTAGTGAAATGATTTGTAATCACACAAGTATCCAAGAAATGTTTTAGACCACAAATTTTAAAAGTTTTTTTTTTCTTAAACACCATGTCAAATCAAATGGTGTCAGTATGCCACATTTTACAAAATAAAATAAAATTGAGGGTAGGGGAAAGGATTATGGAGAGGTGAATACAATGTGGGGAATCGAACCTCATCAACAAGGGGAGAATTTAAATAGCCAACCAACTAAGCTACAAAGATTCTCGTATACCACATAAAATGAGATGGAGAAAGTATTAAGAAGCTTCAATAATCAGACTCTAATATTATCTGATACAGATTAGAAGAATTTCTAAATGAAGTAGCAGTTGACCAGCCTTACGAAAATGATTGATGGAATCCCAACTTGCAAAGAGCAAAAAGTCACATTGCGGATAAAACGGTCCCTAATAAAGGTAATTTTTTATTCAAGAAAATTTGAATCCAAGATATTTAATTAAGGATGAAATAGTACTTATCCGTCCATCACAATCATGATTGTTTCAACACATTTAATTTGTGAATACGAAGATGCTCGGCCCCATTTTAGTACGTACCAGTTAGTCAATCAATTGGCCAAATTGTTAATGTCGGAAACGACTTATTCGTTAGTAAAAGAAAAAGGAAATATGCATCGAAGCAAAGTCGTCCAATCGAAACAACGTCGCAAAGTTATTGTATCATATAGTGTAATTGAAATATCTATAAATATGCAGCTACGTAACTCTCCAATGTATCTCTACTATATTGCACAACAAAATTACAAAGAACAAAAAAAAACACAATGGGAAGACTGAACCACAACAAAATTACAAAGGAAAAAATAAAACACAATGGGAAGACTGAACGGGGGTACAAATGAGGGTAAACAACACTTCAGCCATCAACACGTCTTGAAACAAATTGTGAATCCAACTGAAACTCTCACTTGCAATGCTTGTGAGAAACCAAACAATAGTAACAAGCCTTTCTACGGCTGCAACACCTGCCAATATTTCCTCCATGAAAACTGCTTTAATGCTCCGCGTATTCTAAATCACTCGTCTCATCCTTTGCACCCATTGACCCTTCACCAAATTCCGTCTTACGCGAGTGGTTCCTATATTTGCAATGCTTGTGGCTCTGTTGGAAATGGATTTTGCTATAACTGTGTTGATTGTGATTTTGATATACACTTGCAATGTGCATCCTGTCCTAGCTCCATACTTGTTGATAAACTCCCGCATCAATTGGAGATCCAATACGGTTATCCTGAGGATAGCGAATATGTTTGCGATATCTGCTCTGTAATGATGAACAATGACAACTGGTTCTACTATTGCGGTGGGTGTGATTTCGCTTCACACTTGAACTGTGCGATAATTAGTCCTGAAGTCGGTGTTTTCCCCAAACAGCAGCGTCCAAATCCAAATTCAAATCCAAGTCGGAATTCCCATGTGAATGCGGCGGTGGAAATGATAAATTCAGTGAATGATGATCATGACCGGTTTATAGCAGCTCAAATTGCAGCTCAGATCGACGCACGAGGAAGACGCGCTATGCTGGACTTAATCTAGGCACACAATTACATATATCTAATGCTTCCGCTTTGGCCTTCTTCTGTTTTTATTGCAAAATAAATGTTTTATTGTGGTTATGTTTTTTCTCTTTCATAATAAATAATATTTATCCGTCTATCACAATACTTAACTTATTGATCAAATTGAGCTTGTAAACGAAAGGAGAAATTGAATAAGTAAATTAATTAATCAGGCAAAATTTTAGTGTATACAAAAAGAAAAGTAAATTATGAAAAAGTTGCTTGATATGATTTGGTTATATCCTTTATCAACCCTTAGATCCAAAGGTTAGAAACCTGCTTAGTGATTGTAGTTGAAAGGGCGGAAGCATGTTAATTATTCCTGATAATTCAAATAAAATATAGGTCGACAAACAAATTAGTAAAATACGAACAAAATTACAATAGGAGCATTTGAACTTCAGTAGAGAATAATAAGATTAATTTCACAGCTTAATTATGCACGCTACGTTTTACTGAACCCAAATCATCGCAACAGTGTTCAAACGGTGATTTTGTGCACAGCAATTGGGAGTCGAACTAATAAATTCACTAGCACTATATATTAATAACACAATTAATAAGGCAATTCAGGAAAGATACCCATCATTACTATTTTGTCCATTACTTCTACAAAAACAAATGAATATGAGAAGCTAGGATCACTAAAAGTGATCTTTAATGACAATAGTTTATTTATTGCTAAATATATTTATTAGAGATAATTAACACTCTTTGTAAATGTTTCTTGTGGGATTTGAGATCTTTTGAAAGAATGGGTAAGGAAAATAGGTTAAATGTTTATTGGGTTAGGTTTTTAGACGGGTCAGAGCATGGGTTTAAAATGGGGAATGAGTTATTTAAAAGAATTCAGGTTAATTTAAGTCAATTTGGGGATTTCCATCAACATAGGGACATAAATGATGAAATTAGTAACGGCAGGGGTAAGAATAACTTCATTTTAACGGTAAGGGCATAGTCAACTAATAAACCAAAGTTGAGAGGTATTTTTGACCCATTTTCCTAAATTAAAATTCAATATTATTTGTCCTAAAAATTCATTGTATGTGTACAATTATCAATTTAGAATCTAATAATTTAATAAGATTAGAATTTAAAACCACAAATTTAATAAGGTTATATTACCTTGTCCACAACAATTGAGGCAAGGACTAAAACTGCAATAGACCTATAACAAAATGATTGAATGTGCAATTTTTCCTGAATAACAGATGAAACAAGACATTGGAGAGTTCATGTGAAAGCAATTTTCGACTTAAAGATCTAGACTACAAGTTTAGTTAGTTGCAATAACTAAAATTTCAAGGTCCAGAAAATTAATTAAAATTAATAAAGGTTAAATGAATGATGAGTCAAAAGTCAGCAGTATGACTATATGAATAATGGGAATATGAAGCTGAAAATATCAAAAAGTCAACTTTATCGTAACATCCATGAACAGAATACACAGTTGACTTCCAAGTTTCCTACATTTTTTTGTCCTCCCAAGGGTATGATATACCCCTCAACTTTGTAATTTAGAGCTGATATACCACTCGTTATGAAAGTGGCTCATATATACCTCTACTTATATACAAATGGCTCACATATACCCTTTTTCTCTAACGGAAATGAAAAAATTAATTTTAGTTTAATTTTTTATTATTTAAAAAATAATAATATATAATCTCATATAAGTATATTTAATCCTCCTCAAACATATTTTTTTTTTTACTTTTTTTTTGTTTTAATGACTAATTTAGATTTATTATTTTGATGGTCAAAATTTATTTATGTTTCACTAATATTCTTGTAAAACTTATTTAGAAGACCAAATTTTTTTCTTCAAATTCAAAAATTAAATTACAATATAGACAAAAAAAAAAGTTTAAAATTATAATATAGCCACAAAAAAATAGTTAAATTTTTTTTTACACTAAGGAATGAAAGAAAAAAAAATAAAATAAGAATAAGAAACTCAAATAATTATAATAAAAGAAGTCAAAAAATAATTTATGTATGAAAAAGATTAAAATATACCTTGAACTTTGCTAGAAGAATCATATATACCCCTAAATAATTTTTAAGAAAATAAAAATAAAAATAAAAATTTAAAACTAATTTTTTCACTTCCGTTAAATGAAGGATCTATGTGAGCTAATTTTGTAATGGTAGGGGTATGTGTGAGCCGTTTGTATAACGAGAAGGGTATATATGAGCCACTTTTATAACGAGGGGCATATCAGCTCCAAATGACAAAGTTGAGGGATCTATCAGGCCCTTTTCCCTTATTTATATTTTAAATGACCACCTGTAAAGCCGAATAGGACTAACACGTCTTTTGTATTACTATTACTTTGTACTTGTTGATTCAAGCATAATCGTCTTATTTAAAAGTGTAAATTAGTTACTCTCTTTATCTCAATTTATGTGACACATTTCGGACTTTGTGATTCAAACAAGTCTATCTTTAATCGTAAATTTTTCATATATCTTTTAAATATTTTGAATTATCAATTATTGGGACTTATATTACTTTTTATGTAGTTTACAATGATATAAATTTCATTTTAAATAATTTGAAGATTCTACAAGCAAATTCTCGGTCAAACTTAAACTGTTTGACTCTCGAAAAATGAAACGTGTTACATAAATTGAGACGGAGGGAGTATATTACAATGATGAGCTTGAAGCCTTTGTTTATGAGTAAAATGTCGAGGGATCTAGTTAAGTTTTAGTATAATATAATTAAGTTGATTTTAAAGAAAAGTTTGGTGAATATTTCTACTCTTTCCTTTTCAATTTGCATGTATATATAGTTTTTGTTTTTGTTTGGTTTTTTAAAAAAAGAATGTCTTTTTCTTATTTTTGGTAATTCTTTAATTCTAAATTTCTGTGACATGTTTAAGACGATAAAATTAAAGGATATTGTAATACATTTTTGACATATCTTTAATTAGTTTAAGTTCAAAATTTAAAAATCTTCTTTATTTTCTTAAACTTTATATTAAGTAAAAATCAGACAAACAAGTTTGAGAGATTAACGTCGTCCATGCAACACTTCAAATTAAGAAACAAATTAAAGTAGCTTTGTCCTACTTACAAAGCAACAAGAACTGGTTTTAGAATTATAGTAGGTGTGGTTTGGAATTGGTCTCAAAGAAGCAACACATAGTGATTCAGTGGCGGAGCCAGAATTTTCAATAAGTGGGTTCAAAATCTAAAGAAATAGACACATGAAGTAGCCGAAGGGGGTTCGATATCTACTATATATACCTAAAAAAATATTTTAACCATGTATAAATAATATAATTTTCCGCCGAAAAGGGTTCGGATGAACCCCCTAGCAATAAGGTGGCTCCGCCACTGCTGATAATATGAAGAAGAAAAATAATAGCAAAGCCACCTTAGGTGAAGAATGGTCAGGTGCACACCTTTAACACAACTCATAAGAAAATTTGCATATTGTTCACCAAATTCTACATTATGCACTTTAGTCAATTTTATAGTTAAAGGTATATTATTTTTATTAGGAAAATATATGTAGTTCATATCGAAATAATGATGGATTTTGCAATACAAAATTTATATGAAATATTTTGGGATAAACGTGCAACGCACGTTCCCATATCTAGTATTATACTAAAAATGGAAAGCCACAAAACTAAAAGTTAAAATACCATTTTACCTCTATCATAATTAAAAATGTTATAAATATCTAATAAGTTAACTATTAAGTAATTAAAATATTTTCACAACATTTTCACCTCATAACTTAATTGCAAGCTAAAGAGTTATAAAGTGAACATATTCATCTGTAAGTTACAAAGTGACCCGTTAATTATCTAATTGATTATGATATTATGGATAAAGACTATGTCATAAATGTTACTCTTGTAACAGTAAAAACTTAGAGGGCCAAATCAATATATATAGAAACTTATGAAAATTTTGTTATGAAAGAGGGTGAAACTATCTTTGCCTGAGTGAGCCTATCCCTATCAGCAAGCAAGTTCGCAAGACTCTCAAGGTCCTTCCTAAATATTGGGAAAGCAAGGTGGATGCCATAACTAAAGCTAAGGACCTGATGACTTTTCCCATGGATGAACTGATTGGGAACTTTCAGACATACGAGCTAAACAAGAAATAGGGAACGACAGTAAAGGAAGGAAAGAAGGAGAAGTCCATTGCCTTGAGAACATCTCAAACTGAGTCAACTGAAGAAGTGGATGAGATGGCCCATGTAACTAGAAGATTTCAGAAAATCATAAAGAAGCATGGAGGCTTCCAAAAGAAAACCTCTGCCAGAATAACTACTGCAAATGATCTCTGCCATAAATGTGGCAAGCTTGGTCACTTCATGAGAGACTGCCTCAGTCAAAAGCAGGAAACTCATGACGCCAGACCTCGCAAGAGGGACCTGGTCCTCGACAATGCTCGGAGGAAGACTCATGCTGATCAGTTGGTAAGAAAAGCCTTTGTTGTATGGGGAGATGATTCAAGTGAGTCAGAAGAAGATGCAGAAAGCCATGATGATGTTTCAATGATGGCAATTGAAGATGATGAAAGTATTTTCAACTCCATTTTCTCCTTGATGGTTAAATTCGATGATGATGAAGATCCATATAAGGTAACTCTCTTTGATCTTAAGGATGATCTAGATACTTTTCCTGTTGAAAAATTGAGGAAACTTGCTGCCCTGCTTATTGATTCCGTTGATGAACGAACCACTGAAAACTTAATGTTGAATGAAAAATTAAGTTTGTAAGAGGGTGAGAATTCAGCTCTCATGTCTCAAGTTTATGAAATGAGTTTAAGGTTAGGTACTCTAGAAGCCAGTAATATAACTCCTGAGAAGGATCCTGGCACTTCAGTGGGTGGAAAGAGAAAGCTTAGTAGCTTTGAGGAAGAATTGGAAGAAAAGCTTAAAATTTCTGAGTATAAGCTAGTTGCTTCACTTGAAACTAATTCTCAATTGAGAAAGGATCTAAGAAGAATCAAGGAGGAGCTAAGCCACTCTCTAATGTGGACCGATTCCTCTAAGATCCTATCTAACCTGTCTAATCAGAGTTTCAATGGAAAGAAAGGGCTGGGTTGTAGACCAATAGAACCTCCCTATAACCCTCATAGCAAATATGTGTCTGTATCTGACAATTTGTTGTGCACTCACTGTGGGCGTAATGGTCATCTAAAAGAAAAATGTGAGAATCTGAGAAACGCAAAGGAAAAACATGTGAAATTTTTCTGAAAACAATGATAAAAGGGAACACAAGGGACCTGGTCTCCACTATCGTTTCAGTAAGAACACTTTGCCCCCCTGGATAAGAAGGTTTCTTATTAAGCCTTTTTGATAATTATTGGAAACTCCGTTTGAAGTGGGATCCTAAATCTAACAAGTGATTCTTATGCAGAAGAGAGGAATGAGTCATTGCTGGTACATGGACAGTGGATGCTTTAAGGCATATGACCGGAGATACTTCAAACTTCCTCTCTTTGAAAGCACACATGGTGGTGGTGTGTCATTTGGTGGTTTTATTCTTGGTATTGGCAGAATAGGGAGATCTGCTGATAATTCTATAAACAATGTACACTATGTGGAGGGTCTGAAATACAATCTTTTAAGTATTTCACAAATCTGTGACAAAGGGAATGAATTCAAGTTCATGGCCGATAAATGTTTGGTTACAAACTGCATTACCAAAAGGGTTATCATGTCTACGACAAGAGTCAAATTTATGTATGTTGCAAATCTGGACTATATTGAGGGAGATGACCTGTCATGTCTAAGTGTCCAAATCGACGATGCAAATTTATGGCATCGACGACTGGGTCATGTGAGTACTTTTTTGCTGAACAAACTTGTTGTAGGGGACCTGGTCCACGGACTGCCTAAATTGAAGTTTTCAAATGATAAAGTATGTGATGCCTGTGCTAAAGGGAATCAGACTAACTCATCATTCAAAGCTAAGAAGGGAATCAGTACAACGAGACCTCTGGAGCTGCTCCACATAGACTTATGTGGACCTGTCAGAATCTAAAGCAGATGAGGTAAGAAATATATTCTCGTCATTGTTGATGATTTTTCCAGGTTTATTTGGAACATGTTCCTGCGGACAAAAGATGAGACAGTTGGACAACTGATCACCTTTGTCAAAGTTATTCAATTGAAGATAAATTGCAAGATAGCCAGTTTTAAATCTGGTCATGGTACATAGTTTGAGAACTCTCAACTTGAAGGTTTATGTGCAGAAAATGGAATCAATCACAACTTCTCAGCACCGAGAACTCCTCAGCAAAATGGAGTCGTTGAAAGAAAGAACAGAACTTTGGTGGAGATCACTAGAACTATGTTGATTGATTTAGGACTTGCAATGAACTTTTGGGCTGAAGCAGTTAATACAACATGCTATGTGACAAACATATGTCTTATCAGATCTGCCATAAAAAAAACCCCTATGAGCTGTTATATGACAAAAAACCTTCAATTGCGCATCTTAAACCATTTGGGTGCAAATGTTTGATCCTAGGAGTGATGAGGGTGTGTTTGTTGGGTACTCATCTACAAGCAAGGCGTACATGGTGTTCAACAAAAGAACTCTGTATGTTGAAAAAAAATGTGCGTGTCAAGTTTGATGAATCTGGTATAATGAATGAGAACAGTGAGGACTACGAGTTCTAGAAGGTGATGAACAAACAACATGTTGATCAGGGTATAAAAGAGAAGGACACAGAACACTCAGGAGGACCTGGTCCCTTAGGTCCTTCACAGAAAACATTGTCTCAAAATCTTGAAGAAGATGAAGGTGATTCTGATGCTGACAGAGAAGAAGAGATTACCAGAAAGTCTATATGGAAACATCAATCTTCACATTCACTAGACAATCTCATCTCTCCACTTGACTCAGGGATTCAAACTAGGTCTAAATCAAGAAATCTAGTAACACATTCAGTATTCATATTATCAATTAAACCCAAAAACATCAAGGAAGCCTTGAAGGATGTAGACTGGGTAACTTCAATGCAGGAGGAGCTTCATTAGTTTGAGAGACACAAGGTGTGGTACCTGGTCCCTAGACCACTTGACAGAACCATTATTGGGACCAGATGGGTCTTCAGAAATAAACTTGATGAGCATGGGATCATTACTAGAAATAAGTCAAGACTTGTGGTACAGGGTTACAATCAAGAAGAGGGAATTGATTATGATGAGACCTTTGCTCCCGTGTCTAGAATGGAAGCCATCAGAATCTTGATAACATTTGCTGCTCACATGGAATTCAAATTGTTTCAAATGGATGTCAAGAGTGCCTTCTTGAATAGGAACCTGAAAGAAGAAGTATATGTCAAGCAGCCTCCAAGCTTTGAAGATGCAAACCTGCCCGATCATGTACTGAAATTAGACAAGGTTTTGTATGGGTTAAAACAGGCTCCCAGAGTTTGGTATGAACGCCTGTCAAAGTTTCTTCTCACCAATGGGTTCAAAAGAGGTAAAATTAATAATACCTTGTTCTTAAAATCCAGAGGTAATGAATTGTTAATTGTGCAGGTATATGTGGATGACATCATATTTAGAGCCACTTCAGACTCACTTTGCAAAGAGTTCGCTGATTTGATGAGTAGTGAGTTTGAAATGAGCATGATGGGGGAACTCACTTTCTTTCTACGCTTGCAGATTAAACAATCCTCTCAACGCACTTCAATTTGCCAAGAGAAGTACATCAAAGAGCTGCTCAAGAAATTCAATCTGCTCGATGCAAAAGTGCTAGATACACTCATAGGCACAAGTGTAAAACTTGATGTAGATGAATATGGTGTGGAGGTAAATCAAACCATGTACATTGGAATCATATGATCATTTCTATACTTGATTGCAAGCAGGCCAGACATCGTGTTCAACGTAGGGATGTGTGCAAGACTTCAAGCAGCACCAAAGGAGTCTCACCTGAAGGCAGCCAAACGTATCCTGAGATACTTGAAGGGAACTCAGGACCAGGTCCTCTTCTACCTACTTGTGACTCTTTTGATCTTATAGGTTATTCTGATGCTGATTATGCAGGTTTTCTGGTTGATTGAAAAAGCACATCGGGTAGCACACTTCCTAGGATCAACTTTGATTTCATGGGGAACAAAGAAGCAGAATTCTGTGGCATTGTCTACTGCAGAGGCAGAGTACGTGGCTGTTGCATCATGTTGTGTACAACTACTATGGATTAAGCAGCAGTTGGAAGATTTTGGTGTACTCACAGACACTATTCTTCTTATTTGTGATAACACTAGTGCCATGAACATGGCCAAAAATCCTGTCCAGCACAAAAGAACAAAGCACATAAATGTGAGGCATCACTTTCTAAGAGATAATGTTGAAAAGCAAAATGTAGTGATGAGGTTCTGCAAGATTGAAGATCAACTGGCTGATATCTTTACAAAGGCTCTAAGCAAAGAATCCTTCATCAAAAACAGGATAAGGCTGAAGATGCACAAAAATACATGATTCCTTCACAATATTGTACAAATTTCCTTCTTGCTGACTATGCTAAGGAAGGCATGTATCTATACTTGTTTTAATGTAGGTCATAAAAAGATTCATTTTAGGTACTTTAATGCAGGTATGCACTCATGATATGTCTAGCTGAAGGAATGATTTAATCATACTAGGCAGGGTTGCAAAGTAAGAAGGGGACCTGGTCCTCATGAGGTTAGTATTACTTATGTTACACTGTCTTAACTGTCAACGTCACTTCCACGTGTCTGTACCTCATTCATCGTGTCAATTTCAAGAAACTTTTCATTTTTAAATCCACCAGTCGCCACTGTTGGGGACCCGATACTCTTCTAACTTTTCTTTATAAAATCCCTAACTAAGTGAATCAAAATTCATTGTTCTTCTACACATTTTCTTGAAGATTCACTAATTCTCTCTCAAAATTTGTTGTCCAGTTCTTCCAACAATGCCTAACTATAATCATTCCTTAAAGACCCCACTCTCCCAAGAAGTTGAAAACCCTAGTTCATTCGACTTCTCCATCCCTATCCCTGATGAATCTCCCTCAACTCCAGTCTGTGGGGGTGGTGAAATGGTTGAGTCCATCACTCCTCAGACCGAAGTCGTGGCCTCCCCTGTTTCTCATTCTGACAAAGTCTTGGTCTGTTCCCCCACCCTAGTGTTGTCCGATGAAAAATCTCGGAGTTCAGAGGCTCAATCTGTGGCGAAACCCAGTGCTGAACCTTTCTCTGAAGAAACAGAGGTTGGGTCCATGGCTGTGTCGTCTACCATATCTGAAAGGTTGTTTGAAGGAGATCTGCCAGAAGGAAGGGGTCCGGACTCGTGTATACTAACAACAGGGGCAGAACTAGTGGCTGTTCAAAGTCTAGCCTCACTAAGAGAGGATACTCAACCCAGATTGTTGGACCAAGAACTCAGGTCACCGTATCAGGTCTCACACGGAAGTCAACCTGTGTTTGACCAAACTCCAATTTCATTGGGTGTTGAGGATGATGAGGAGGAAGAAGAAGAGCCTTAACTAAGATGGAGAAATAATGGTGTGTGAGGAACAAACCCCTCACAAATTAGGGGTAATGAGTTGGAAACTGTCAAAATATTGCCTAAAGATGTATATCCTGCCACACGCACTGATAGCGCAGAGGAGAGAAAAAGAAAGGGAAAGGGAAAGCTTGCCAAAACTCACCTAAAGGGTGAAAGGAAAAGGTATGGAAAGAGAAGTGTGACTCAAAAGGTTCTAGGAAGCGCTATGGAGACAAATGTTGCTCAAATTGAGAGAATAAGGAAAATAAGACAAGTGGGATCACTGACTGTAGAACCCACATCTACCTCTGTGCCTGTTGATGATAGTGAGACCCAATCTGATGATATTGTTAGGGCTGTGGCAAAACGAAAGAGGGAAGCTGAGGAGGAAAGGGTGAAATCGAAAGGAACGCAAAAAAGGGCAAGAAAGTCTACAGCAAAGAAGGAAAAAATGACAAAACAAAAAATTTATGTAAAGAAGGAAGGAATGAAAAAGAGTGTGGATACACAACCCGTAAAAGGACCTGATCCCAGGGTTCAAACTCAAAAAGAAGAAGAGGAGATGACGAGGGAGGAAAGAATAGCAAAAATGGAACACCAAAAAGTGTTAAATGGCAGAGTCTTTGACACTGACATTGTAACAAAGTTTGGTATGGCAACTTTGTTTGATGCTGTCACCATTCAAAAATGGAGTCATCAATTTGAACCACCAGCTCCGTATTTACATGAACCTAAGGTGCGTGTTTTTTTCTACAATATGGAACTGCTGGAAGATGGAGGAATCACAACCATTATCAAGGACATTGAAATATGCTTGGATGAGAAAACTCTGGGGATCATTCTTGGGGTGCCTGTAAAAGGAGTTAGAACCATTAAAGGTTGTAAACCATCTGGGGAATTCACCAAGCTTGCCACCAAGCGAGGAGAAATTAAGCGTGCAGGGCTGCCCAATAAGCTTCTTAAAGGGGAATATCAGTTGGTGTTCGAGTTCGTTAACAAAGTGCTGGTGCCTAGGACTGAAAAACGTACAGTGGCATCTGCTGCTGACTTATTTCTTATGGAGAAGCTGGTTGAACTTGAAGAAATCAATCTTCTTTCCATCATGTTGGAGCACATGCACAGAGTTATAACTTGGAAACAGGCTAGGCATGGCATTCCATATGGGTACTAGCTGAACCCTGTCTTCAAACATTTTGAGGTACCATTAGGAAAAGGGGTACCAGGTACCACCAAACAGATGCTCACTAAGTCCACTCTACTGGAATGTGAGTGCATGGAGGGACCAGCTAAGAGTAGGTCTCAGGTAGCAGCGGTTCTGGAACAACAGGCTACTCTTAAACGGGAAATGGATGATCTCACACATCTTCTGAATGACAAAGAGGTTGAAATTGCTAAACTCAAGTCTGAACTTCAAAAGGCAATATCTGGGGGACCTGGTACCAATCATGCTAATGAGGAGGTGCTGCAAAAATTGAGGGATGAAAATGTACTACTGCTGAAGACAAATGTCTCACTCAGTGAGGAGGTTAATGACCTCAATAGGCAGATCATCAAGGCTCATGAAGATGCAAATGAACGCGCATGTTGTTGTTTATGCGCACCCTCTCTCCCCTTCCTTCTCCGTCCTAAATGTGTCTCCCTTATAACTCCTTTCGTTTTGTTCACTCTTGTAGTCTGAATTCTTATGTGGCTTTATGTTTTGATTGAATGACAGTGGTCAGTATATGTGATATAATGCTCTCTCTCTCTTTTGTGCCCTATTCCTGTGTGATTATGATCTCTTATTGCTCTCATACGCATGTTCTGTGTGGCTTGATGCCCTGAATTCTTCCTTGCCTTACATTTTAACTTGGATATGTTTACTGCTTCACCTTTTCAATGATCTCAAAAGGGGGAAGTTTTTGTGTACAATTGGCTAAGGGATTAATGAGGAAAACCAGTTATTGATTAAGGGGGAACTCATTAAAGGGGAATACCAGTTCCCATACTACTATTTGAATGAATTATGAGATGAGTTATGCAGGTTGTTTGTCATCATCAAAAAAGGGGAAATTGATAAGTGCTTATGCTTCTAGATGTTTTGATGATCTCCTCACAAGTGCAGGGACTTAATCCTTTGCAGAGTATGAATACTCGTCCAGTTGTCAAAGTGTTGTACAGCTGTAAAAGTTGTCCGTGTCAGGGAGTTGGTGAAGCTGCAGAATACTTCACCAATCAAAAGCGACGAGGTTGTTTGTATGTAGGGTAATAACTATTCATAGTATATATCAAACAACAAACAACATTATTCATTCATTCATTCAAAGAGAGACACTTTCAAGCTTCAAGAACAGCAAGGGACCTGATAGAAGTGCTTCCATTGCTTTTTGTACCAGCTGTACTTGTTTGCTTGTAATAGTTCTTATATTGTAGGATTCGTTTCACTTGTTGAAAGAAACATTTCAAACTTGTGTGAATCATTGTACGAACTAGGTTAAGGGTTACTTAGTTTCTTACTCTAAAAGTCTATATTAATCGGTTAGGATTAGTATAGTGGGCAGTGTTGTATCTGCTCTGGCTCAGCTAAGTGATAGGAGGTATTGCCTAGTATGGAGATTAGCAGGCTAATCTCATTTTGTAAACTCGCTTTTACTTTTGCTTGGAGAAGATTAGTGAAAGCAGTTTGAAAAGTCCTGGCAAGTCAGGTCGTGGTTTTACTCCCTTGAGCAAGGAGGTTTCCATGTAAATTTGTTGGTGCAAACTTTACTTTCAGTATTTACTTTACTGTCTGTTATTGTAACTGTGTTGAGGACCTGGTCCCATTTATATTCGTGGACGCATACATTCCAACAGAAACCAATCAAAACGAAGAGGTCGAGGACGAGGACAAGGAGGAAGAAGAAGATGGAGGTGTGACGAATGAAGTCAAAAAAATGAAGCATTTTAGCCACTCCCATGCCTTGGAACTCTCTGAAGTTCAAGAAACAGAGGAGATACTCTGCTCAGGTTGTGAGGATAAACTTTGTGGCACTGCTTACAAATGCACAAAACGAAATTGTGAATTTACACTCCACATATAGTGCTTCGAGTTACCAAAAAAACTACAACACGATTCCCATCCTAATCACCCTCTCACTTTGTACCCTACTTTACCCCAACGAGACTCCATGTGTTTTGGTTGCAATGCTTGTGGTGAAGAACCAAAATCCTTTGTCTACGAATGCCTCAAGTGCAACTTTAGTCTCCATGCTATATGTGCTACATCTTGGCCTGAAACTGTGACTCGTGAGGATCATCAACACTCTCTTGCAATCCAATATCAATGGCCTTTTTCAAGTGACGAATATGTGAATATCTTTTGTGAGGTTTGTTGTGGACTTTGCAATGATAGCAAATGGCTTTATTATTGTGGCGAGTGTAAATTTGGCACGCACCTGAAATGCGCTACAGTTAAAAAGGAAGATGGTTCAAACCTTGAGAACGAAGAAGAAGAAGAAGAGGAGGAGGATTACGAGAATATGAGTGATGAGCTGAAATTGTTGATGCTGACGATCAAAGCTCAAGGTCAACAGGCAAGGCTTAATTTTCAAACTCAAATGGCATATATGAACGCCCAAACTATGGCCAATATGTTCCGTCATCGTTATTATTAAAGGTTTCCTTTTCTTCTTCGGAAAACAAAATTTAAACTCTTTCCGTACTGGATCACTCTATGTGTTATTTTGTTTGTAATGGTTGTGTTTCCAACACTTGTATGCATCTCAAGTATTCTAGTAATTTCGATTTGTTTTCGGTTAATATGTGTTTGTATTTCAGTTTTTGAGTACATAAATAAAATAAATCTCTTGTTTGTTTCTATATACTTTAAAGTCAAATGTCAAGTGTAATAATTTTGCTAAACCACAAATATTTTCGAAGGCACTATACAAACAAATACACAATAAAAGCAATAAACAAAAAATACTAACATTTCCCATCTATAAACAAAGCAACAAGGTTGATCTTACATTCTATGTTTCTGCAGTGATAGTCACTGATTGTGAAATTACCAAAATGATATTTATAACATCTTCGGATATTAATTAACAAAAACCTTTTCGATATCATTACATTGTTTTTAACATTTACAAATGATTACACTTTCATTTTTTTGTATGGTATATACACTAAACTACCACCGTACATGTTATGGGTATGGGTATGCTATATATGTGAGCCACGCCCGCTAGCTAGAAGTTGTTGTGCATGGAATGTAGTATTACCCGGTCTTCTTCGTGATGTATTTTTCTTAGTTTTGTTAGGTGATCTGCACATTTATTATTTCCACTCAGATTATGCATTATGGAGATTCCAAGTTCGAATAGAAGACGTCAACACTCCTCTATCAGGCCGTGATCAGGATGACTATCGACAATGTCTCCCATACTCAGCAGCATCAAGGAATCAGTTGAGTCTGTCTCGATGATGACTTTCTTCAAGTTGTAGTTATTTGTTAGGACAAGCCCGTCATATATAAATCACAGTTCTATTGTAAGGCAAGATGTCGTTACCACACCTAGTCACCCGATGAATTCTCCGACCGGCTACCTCCCCTTATCATCTCTTGCAATACCTTTAAACCCTGTCAACTCTGACTTCGATATGAAACTTACATCCGTGTTGATTTTAATGGATCCGAACCGAATAAATGACCAACTAATGTACCCAAGAACATCTCTGTATGACTATTGATCGTCGAATTCGATGAGCATTAGTAATCAGAAGAATTACTGCTTTAAAAAAAAGAAGAAAAGAAAAGGAATACTACTTTCCAAAGCTCCATTCTTGATATTTCCCTCAATGCGTGCATTAACCTCACATTATTTATCTCAGTTTTTATCGACCTAGTTAATTCTAATATATCTATGAAATTACAAGAAGCACTTAATTGCCACCCAAAATCAATAGGATTACTTTTCTGCACCCGATGAATTCTCCTACCCACCTCCCCTTATCATCTCTTGCAATACCTTTAAACCCTCTTAACTCTGAATTCGATATGAAATTTCCATCTGTGTTAATTTCAATGAATCCGAACCAAATAAATGACCAACTAATGTACCCAGGAACATCCGGTAAGATCTAGTCACATTTGCTTGTTCTTATCCCTATTTGTGATTTTTTAATTTTTAATAAATGTCCGCTGGTTTGGCAAGCTAGTTGCAATAATCAAAACTCAGAATAAGATGAATTATTAGTCAATAGTCAACGGTATGATAATGAATGATGGGAATATGAACTTGCAAAGAGAAAATGTCAATAGTGGATTCTTTTGTAACATCTATGAACATAATACAGTTGACTTCTCAAGTTTCTTTTTTCGTCCTCGCTGGCTTTGAAAAATGCTACGATGCTCCCCATTTTAATTAGTACGTAGCTGTGTCAATGTGCTAATTAAACTTTTTTTTTAGTTACAATTGGCCAAATTGTTGTCCCAGACAACTTACAATATTGAAGAGATCAAGAAAAATGAATGCCACTTAGTTGTTGCATGCATTGCCAACTTATTACTACTCCTCTGTCCCTAATTATTTGTATACTTTTGAAGCGATACCCCTATTAAGAAAACAATAATTGATATGGTGAGTTTATCATTTTACCCTTATTAATTATGAAGTGGATGAATTAAAAATTTAAGATTTTCAAAAAGTTACTACATTTTTCAAAGTAATAAAATTGAGGGTATAATAGAGAAAAAAAGTTTAGTCCTTTCTTGATTTGTCAAAATGGACAGGTAATTAGGGACAACTAAAAAGGAAAAGTGGACAAGTAATTAGGGATAGAGGGAGTACTAATTAAGTATGGTAGCTATATATACCAATTAGCTATAGTTTGGTCATTGAACTTGCTAGATCTCTAATATTTTCATGTCCAGTTGTTGATAAGTGCATCAACAATTTAAAGTTACTGTTAGAATCAGTAATGGAGATTCACTAATTGAGGAAGAAGAGAGAAACAAATCTATATTGAGCTACAAAACTAAAATTGAATCAATATACATCTTTGGTAGTATCTATTCTATTTATAATACATCACATTAACGCATTTAACTAGACTGGTAGACTTAACTTAACTATGGTTAGTTGTAACTACTTTTACTAACTGAATCTATTACTGACACATACTAACAGATTCTATAGCTAATACTACACTAACTCCTTTCTTCATAACACCTTTCCTCAAGCTGGTGGCTGAAATAAATCTTTTACCCCCAGCTTGGACATTAGATGTAGATGTGTTGCTTTCCATAAGCCTTTAGTAAGTAGGTCTGCCAATTGATATCTTGTTGATACATGATTAGTCTTGATCATTTTTTGTTGTAGTTTTTCTCTGACAAAGTGACAATCAATGTCAAAATGCTTCGTCCTTTCATGAAAAATAGGATTGGATGCAATTTGGATTACAGCCTTACTATCACAATAGAGTTGAACTGGCTGCTTGATGTTAACCCCTAGCTCCTTATATAGACCAATAAGCCAAGTGATCTCTGCTACTGTTGATGTCATACTCCTGAATTCAGCTTCAGCAGAACTCCTTGCTACTGTCTCTTGTTTCTTAGATTTCCATGATATGAGTGCATCTCCAAACTTCACCAAGTAACCTGTTACAGACCTTCTTGTTTGTAGACAAGTACCCCAATCAGAGTCACAGTAAGCAGTAAGTAATTCTGAGCTTTGAGCAGGCATAAACAAACCTAGACCAGGAGATGTTTTAATGTATTTAACTACTCTAAGAGTTACTTCCATGTGAGACTCTTTTGGGGCATGCATATACTGGCTCAAGACTTGTACTGCAAAAGATATGTCTATTCTGGTCGTTGTTAAATATAATAGCCTTCTCACTAACCTTTGATATCTTCCAATATCCTTCAAAGGTTTATCTATTGGAGTAACTTCTGATCTATGTACATGTTTATCATACTCAATAGATGTCAGTCTTACATTAGGATCCATTGGTGCATGAACTGGTTTTGCACCACTCAATCCCATTTCAGAGATTAGTTCCAAAGCATACTTGAGTTGATTCATCACATACCTCTCCTTGGTTCTAGCAAACTCAATGCCAAGAAAAAACTTCAGTTCTCCCAAATCTTTCATCTTAAACTTAAGTTTCAGATCATTTCTAGTCTGTTCAATCAAGCTGTTACAGCTACCAGTTACTAGAAGATCATCTACATACACAAGAACCACCACCAATTCTTTTCCCATTGTTCTAGTAAACAATGAGTAATCATAATGGCTTTGAACAAATCCCAACTGAACTAATGCTTCAGTTAACTTCAAATTCCATTGCCTAGGTGCTTGTTTGAGCCAATAGAGAGATTTGTGCAGTTTGCAAATTTTGTTAGACCCCTCCTGTCTGCAAAAACCCGGAGGCACAACCATATAAACATCCTCAGGGAGATCACCTTGCAAGAAAGCATTGTGCACATCCATTTGAAAAACCAACTAGTGTTTAGTAGCAGCCACAACTAGTACAGATCTAACAGTAACCATCTTTGCCACAGGAGAAAAAGTCTCAGTGTAATCCAGGCCCTCCTTCTGATTAAACCCCTTAGCAACTAGTCTGGCTTTGTATCTCTCAACAGCTCCTGAGGCTAAGTGCTTTACCTTGAACACCCACTTACAACCAATAGGTTGCTTGCCAGGAGGTAGCTCAGTGATGCTCCAAGTATGATTATCCTCCAAAGCAGAAATTTCAGCTTGCATGGCCTCTACCCACTTAGGTTGGACTACAGCTTCCTCAAAAGAAGTAGGCTCAGAAATACTGGAGTAAGCAGTTAATGCTGCACCATAGGAAGCAGTGAGATGAGCATAAGAGATATGATTGGAGACAGGATACTTGCAGGAGGCTTTAGGCTGAGCTGTTAAGAAATCTTGCATCCATATATGAGGCTTAGTGGATCGAGCAGACCTTCTCAATGGAACAGTCTCACAGGGTGTCAAAGAAGCAGAACAAGGATCACCTAATACATTCCCAGCATCAAGAGAAGAGTCAGCAGGAAAATCAAATCCACTTACAGATGAACTAGAAGCAGCAGTGTTCTCAACAGGACTGGGATCAGAAACCAACAGTGGAGTCTCTTCAAGGAACTGCAGAACAGGAAATAAAGGGGGGCAAGCAGAGCTCATATGCTTGAAGGGGAAGACTGCCTCTTTAAACACCACATCTCTGCTGATAAAGAAGTCTTTGGTAGCTAAATCATAACGCTTGTACCCTTTTTGGAGAGTAGAATAACCAACAAACACAGCAGGAACAGACCTAGGAGAAAACCTGTCAACTTTCCTTACCTCAGTGGCAAAAACACGACATTTAAACACCCTTAAATGATCAAGTACAAGGGGACCTTTATACAACAAATCATGAGGAGTTTGTCCTTGCAGCACAGGAGATGGGAGTCGATTTATTAGATAAACACCAGTGTTAACACATTCACCCCAAAAACGAAGGGGAAGACCAGCCTGGAATCTTAGTGACTGAGCCATATCTAAGATGTGTCTGTGCTTCCTTTCCACAACGTCATTCTGCTGAGGAGTATAGGTACATGAACGCTGATGGATAATACCTAGAGTATGCAGTAAAGTAGTGACCTGTGAGTTGAAGAACTCATACCCATTGTCAGATCTAAGCACTTTGATCTGAGTTGAAAATACATTTTTCACCATTGCAAAGAACTGAGTTAAAGCAACAATAACTTCAGCCTTAAAATTTAGCAGGAAGAGCCATGTATATCTCGAGAAATCATCAACCAAAGTAAGAAAATACCTTTTATTATCATGAGTAGGAACTCTATAGGGACCCCAAACATCAACATGTAATAAGTGAAAACATGCAGTAGTAGTAGTGTTGCTCAAAGGAAATGAGAGTCTGGCTTGCTTAGCCAATGGACATACAGTACAAATGGTAGAAGAACTAGATGAAAAAGGTTTGAAACAACTAAGTTTTCTGATAGTAGAAACAGGCACATGACCTAGTCTCTGATGCCAAAGAGACATATCTAAGCTACAAGACTGAGAAGAAGAAACTGCATTAGCTACATGAACTGAATCCTGTGTAGACTTCAATGAATCTCATGAGATCAGCTGACTATCAGCATGCACAACATACAAATCATTCTCCAATCTGCCAGTCCCTCTCACAGTCCCATTTGAGAGGTCCTGAAAGACACAAAAATTAGGATAGATTAGGACACAACAGTTGAGCTCCTTTGTTAGTTTAGATACTGACAACAAATTGTAATGGAAGGCAGGAATATGCAAAACATTGGAAATCTCAGTCCCTCCAAGGACCTGAGAAGAACCAATGTGAGTAACACGAGCAAGTGCACCAGTGGGTAGATGAACTTTGTTACATGAATTATTCTGTAAAGAGACTTGTGGTGTGATCAAATTCTCATTATGTACCATATGTTGAGAAGCTCTAGAGTCAATAATCCATTTATTATTATTAACAGAATGCATCCTACCTGATGCCATCAGATTGTCACAGTTGGTGTTTGCCTTTGCTTTCTCATTCTCTTGATCCAACATGTGTAGAAGTTGTTGATACTGTTGTGGAGAGAAGTGAGGATGCTGCTGAACCTGTGGGTCAAAATGAGCTAGTGGAGACTGCCTATTAGACATAAGAGCAAAAGAGGTAGTAGGAGAGAAACTACCACTGTGAGACATTCCAAGAGCACTTGAAGTTGATCATTGACCAGTATTTGCTGAATACTGCCTCAGCTAAATAGTACCAGCATTAGCACCTACAAGATTAGCTGCAGGAATAGATCCAGGTGGTGTTCTCTTCTTACCCTTCCAGACAGGAGGATAACCATGAAGTTTATAACAAGTAGCTCTGATGTGACCTTTCCAATTGCGGTAGTCACAATAAAGATCTTTGGTAGATCTTTGATAAGATCTAGAACCAGATCCTGAAGAAGGATTAGGTCCCGAGTATGAACTAGAGCCTGATCTAGGTACATGACTCTTATTATTGCTGAAGAATGCCATGGCATCATTCACCAAATCGTGATTATCAGCATTTACAACATTGGATTTACCAAGTATCCTCTGGCTTTCCTCTGCCATAACCAGAGAGTAAGCCTTGTTCACACAAGGTGCTAGATCCTGCATCATAATCTGACTTCTACACTGATTATAAGACTCATTTAGCCCTAAGAGAAACTGCATCAATCTCTGGTACTCAAAATGAGCTGCATAAGTCTTAGAAACTTCACAGGCGCAACCAGGACATGGCATAAGAGAGTCAAATTCCATCCACAATTCCTTGAGTTTGGAGAAATAGCTAGACACAGACAACATTCCTTGACTAAGTGTAGCAATCTTCTTGTGTAAATAGAAGATCCTAGAGCCATCTACTTTGTCAAATCTCTCTTTCAAGTCAGTCCCTACTTGCTGAGCACTACTAGCATAGACTATTCCACTTAACAGTTCCCTGCTTACAGAGATCACAATCCATGACAGGACTATGGCATTACATTTTTCCCAAAGATCATGTAATAAGACAGCAAACTTATCCTTTGAATACTGACCAGTAATGAAACCTAACTTCCCTTTTCCTAGTAGTTCAATCTTCATAGATCTACTCCATAAAGAATAATTTTCAGATTCAGTGAGTTGAATTGAGACCAAGGAACTACTTGGAGTATCACATGCCTGCAAATGAAGAGGATGATGAGCATAGACTCTTGTATGAGCTCCCGCAGTTCCTGAAAAAGGTCCTATAACTGAATTAATGGCAGCTGCATCCACCATTGCAAAAAACTCGAATGAACTCTGATCTTCACTGTTTCTGGGACAATGCACACTACTCCTTCACGAGCCTATTGCTGCACTGAAAACAGAGAGATACTCAGAGTGATACCTCGTGCTCTGATACCATGTTAGAATCAGTAATGGAGATTCACTAATTGAGGAAGAAGAGAGAAACAAATCTATATTGAGCTACAGAACTAAAATTGAATCAATATACATCTTTGGTAGTATCTATTCTATTTATAATACATCACATTAAAGCATTTAACTAGACTGGTAGACTTAACTTAACTATGGTTAGTTGTAACTACTTTTACTAACTGAATTTGTTACTGACACATACTAACAGATTCTATAGCTAATACTACACTAACTCCTTGCTTCATAACAGTTACGAGAAAAAATGGGAAGGGAGAAACGGACATGTCAAGGTAAACAACACTTCAGCCATCCCCACTTCTTGAAACTAATTGTCAATCCATCTGAAACACTCACTTGCAATGCTTGTGAGCAACCAAATATTACTACTACTTTCTATGGCTGCAATACCTGCCAATATTTCCTCCATGAAAACTGCCTCAATGCTCCGCGTTTTCTCGATCATTCATCTCATCCTTCCCACCACTTGACCCTTCTCCCAACTCCAACTTACTCGAATAGTTCCTATACTTGCAAGGCTTGTGGCTCTGCTGGCAATGGTTGTAGCTTTAGCTGTGCCTGTTGTGAATTTGATGTCCACATGCACTGCGCCCTTTTGCCCCAAACTGTTGTCCTTCCCCAGCGCCATCATCATGAACTTGAGCTCATATTCGAATCCCCTTTTTATGATGATGCTGATGATGGAAGCAACATTTTTGTCTGTGATCTCTGTCGCGACATTGTAGATCTTAATAACTGGTTGTATTATTGTACTGATTGTGATTTTGGTACACATCTCGGATGTGCCATTTCCAAATCTTTCTGCCAACAAGAACGTCCGAAACTGTTGGGCAACAAACCAAGAGAAAATCCAATAGTAATCAGGAAAACAGAGGAGGTACCCATCAAGAACGAAAAAGAAATCAATTAAGAAGAAGAAGAAGCAGAAGCGGAAGACGAAGTGTCACGACCCGATTTCTCGAGTCATGATGGCACCTACAATATCCTACCAGTAGGTAAGCCAACCCGTAACCCAGAACATCAAGCAATGAGCAAAAAGGGTAGAAACTAGCGAAAAACAATAATCTAAACAAGGATAACAAGGCGGAAGCAACCCAAAATAAATATATACAGAAATCCCTCCCAGAACCTGGAAGTCACTAGTACAGAGCTATCTAATAAAGAGTACAAGTCCCAAAAGTGGACCACAACAGAGCGTGTCTCAAAGGCAACAAGACTAGCTAAAACAAAAGAAGGAGACAAAACAAACCCCAAAACGCCAAGTGCTCGCCCTCGTCTCCGAATCACAACTGCAAAAAAAGGCTGGAACTAATCACCGCTGGTAACTGGTACTGGGACCTGCATCACAAAATAGATGACAGAGCGTAGCATGAGTACCAACACAACAGGTACTCAGCAGGCATCATAGGCCGACTGAGCAAAAAGGGTAAAAACAATAAGAAATGATAGAATCTAGACACAGAGAGGTCAAAGTAGGATAATGAAAAGAAAGCACACGAGCATACCAGAATCAAACTAAGTACACTAAACTAAACCTAACTGGATCCCATATGCCCAGAATGTACACTCGTGTGCAAGCTCAAATAAAACCTGAACGAACCCCCATAAGCCCGACAGGTACACAGCAAGGCTAAGTCTACTGAGAAAGAAGAAAACCGGGCTCCCAACCCAAAGTAACTAAGATAATCCATCAAACTCCA
>NW_006239212.1:556094-557552 GCF_000226075.1 Solanum tuberosum | reverse complement strand
GCTCCCAGCCCAGCTAGAAAGAGCGACCCGGGGACACCCAGCCAGCAGCACACTCCCAGCCCAGCTAGAAAGAGAGGCCCGGGGGCGATCGCCGATATCACCGAGTCTACCCAGCCAGCGATACGTTCCCAGCCTAGCTAGAAAGAACGACCCCGGGGGTGATGGTATCTCCAATAGGATTCAATCCAACAACAACCACCGTGGAACGCCGTCCACTCTAAGATATCACATAAAAGGCTCCAAGCCTATACTATCTCAATCCCACGCCTCGAGTGATGCACCAAACCTTTGAGAATGCGTCGGAACCGTAGAATAAGAGGGAGAAGATACAGAAGTGCAGCAAGTAGCGATAACGCCTAATCTAAGGCTCAAACTATCAGACTCAAGTCTGCTATTCCAGTCTACAAGGAGCTAAGTCATCCGAACGACGTCGGCAGAAAGTCAAGGTTATCCAGCCCACACGGGTCATAAGTCTAAGGCAATGCTAGCCTAACCTAGACTAAGGACATCATGCTTACGGTTAAGGATGAACAAGGCAGGCAATACATAACATACAAGCATACAATAACATTTAGCACATAAGTATGCAACTTTACTAAACCGGTTAACATGATACTATACTCGAAATGTGGTCAATCGATCCTAACATAAGGCATCTAATCAACATGTTTTTACACAATTAAGCTCAATCTTAAAGAAAGGAAGCCGTAGCCTACCTTAAGGCCGATCGCGCTCTCTCCAAATCACTTTACCGGAGCTTTCCCTTCCGAACAGTCTCAAAACGCTGCCCCGCTATCAAAAATAGAGTCACAACATTACTACGGTCATTTAGAAACCAAACTCACAACAAACGGAGATGGGTCAATTTTGAAGTCAAAACGGGAATCGTGGGACCCGCACCGAACTGTCCGAATTTGACTCCGTCAAGTGACCCCAAACAGCACTCCAAACTTGTGTTCCAAAATGGAACACAATCCGAGGCTCAACACATAGCAAAAATCAACAAGCAAGAAACCACACTTTAATAACTAAAAGAAACCCTATAGCAGCAGTCAAAACTCAGAATAAACGAGAATCGAAAGGTTCCCAGCACTCCCTGAAAACTCTACAATGAAGTCACGACAATTCTCAATATGTGAGACTTCGAATCACCAAAAACCGAGCTAAAATGAGTGAGATATGACCAAAACAATAATACCAAAAACAAATGCTCGAAAAAGGCACTGCAGTCAGGTTTTATCGCGAAAATACCTCAAACGGGAACCCCAAACCACTATCCGAGCTCACCAACGCGTTGCCCTCGAAAAATATCACAATTTTTCCTTTTGAATCGCCCAAATCGGTTGAGAGATGAAAGAGTTATGAGGGTTTGAAATTTTAGAAAATATGTTGCTGTTTTTTTGCATTTATAGCAGAAAATCTGCAATTTCCCAAAAACTAGAAACTCCGACGGGGTGC
>NW_006239212.1:554582-555290 GCF_000226075.1 Solanum tuberosum | reverse complement strand
CCTCCAACGGACCTTAACAACATGAATGGCTCTCGAGCGTAAACTCCTCATATCTCTGGCTAGAATGGCAACTGACTCCTCTACAAATGTCAAATGATCATCCAATTCGACTGCATCATACTGGAGCACATGAGACTCATCAGGAACATACCGCCGCAACATCGAGACATGGAAAACCGGGTGGATGGCTGAAAATGCTGGAGGTAGGGCTAACTCATAAGCAACCTCCCCAACTGTCCGGAGTATCTCAAAAGGCCCAATGTACCTAGGGCTAAATTTGCCCCACCTCCCAAACCTCATCACGCCCTTCATGGGCGACACACGGAGGAATACCCGATCACCAACAGAGAATCTCAAAGGTCGGCGCCTCCGATCCGCATAACTCTGGTGCCTACTTTGAGCCGTCCTGAGCCTATCCTGAATCACCCTCACCTGATCCAGGGCCTCCTGAAGCAAATCTGTACCACGCGGCCTAGGCTCTGTAGACTCAAACCAACCAACTGGAGAGCGACAACGCCTACCATATAATGCCTCGAATGGGGCCATCTGAATACTAGAGTGGTAGCTGTTTGTTGTACGCAAACTCCGCCAAAGGTAAAAACTGGTCCCCACTGACCTCCAAAATCCATAACACATGCCCGCAACATATCCTCAAGGACCTAAATAGTACACTCCGACTGGCCATCCGTCTGCGGGTGGAAAGCTGTG
>NW_006239212.1:554366-554482 GCF_000226075.1 Solanum tuberosum | reverse complement strand
ACCCATCTCACCACACTCATAGCAACCCTGTCGAGTGCGACTCCCAAAAAAATGACTATCATGGCCTGAAGAACCCGACTGAAACACCTCGCGGCCCTGACTCGAACTAGCCTCAC
>NW_006239212.1:552677-552864 GCF_000226075.1 Solanum tuberosum | reverse complement strand
AAGATAAGTTACGGACGTCTCCGCACCGATCCGCAAGACTCTACTAGACGTTAGCTCTATACTAGTGAGACCGGTGAACCAGAGGCTCTGATACCAACTTGTCACGACCCGATTTCTCGAGTCATAATGGTACCTACTATACCCTACCAGTAGGTAAGCCAACCCGTAACCCAGAACATCAAGCAAT
>NW_006239212.1:537507-550159 GCF_000226075.1 Solanum tuberosum | reverse complement strand
ACATAAAAGAAGGGTCAATCTAGACCAAACTCGACATTCCGGAGATAACTGTACTGACGGAATTCTCATCCGAGCACGTTTACTCAGAATGTTGACCAAAGTCAAACTTAGGCTTAAACTTTAAGTTAAAACGCCTAATCGCACCAACTCACACTGAAAACCTCGGGAGTCAAGTCGACCATGCTAACTAGCCTAAAATGACCCTTCCGGAGCTGATGGAATCGTCAGAATTGGATTTCGATGCCATCTTCTTGAACTTTTGATCAAAAATGATCGTTCAAGGTTCATAAGCTCCAAAACACAAAAACTCACACCAAGACCAAACGAACGACCAGGTGACCGAACTGTCAGTCCCAGCAAGTCATAAATGACTTGGGGTCGCTACAGGAACGCTCTAAACGACACACAGAAGGCAAGACACAGAAATGACCAAGAGGGTCATTACACGAAGAATAGGAGGAAGAAGAAGCAGAAGAAGAGGAAGCAGAAGCAGAAGCAGAAGACGAAGAGGAAGAGAAGGAGGAGGAGGAACTCAATTATCCAAGATCAATTCTTATTGACAAACATCAACATGAGTTGGAGCTCTGCTTTGGTTCTCCTTACGAAGATAAGGATACCCTATTTGCTTGTGATATCTGCAATATAATAATGGACTCAGATGAATCCTTGTGCTATTGTGCTGATTGTGATTTCGGGTTGCACTTGCACTGTACATCTCCTGATGTTGATGTTCTTCCGTCATCCATCAACGTCGAAATCCAAATCCAAAATATCAAATTCCAAATGTAAATTCATCAGTGGAGATGATAAATTCAGTTAGTGATGCTCATGAGCGGCTTATAGCAGCTCAAATTGAATCTCAGATTGCAAGACGAGGAAGACAGGCTATACTGGATTCGATAGACGGGCCATCACCAAGACGCTATTACTACTAATTGCTATCCACTTTTTCAATTCATGTTGATTTTCTGCAAATCAAATGCTTTGCAGCTGTTATGTTATTTTCTTTTGGAGCACAATTAGTTCTCTTTCAGCTCTTGTATTTCTATTTTATTTTCGGTTTCCCGTACCCACGTTGGAGCACTGCATAGTGCGAGGAGGGGGTTCGCTCTCTATCAAGAACTTTTTCATAGCTAAGACTTGAATTTGAGACCTCTAATTAAGAGATGATCAACACCATCCACTGGACCACATCCTGGTGACTTGTATTTTTATGGTTCATGTTGATGCACATTTTTCTCCATCTTCTTTACAGTTTCTATGTTTATCTATTCACAATTGTTGAAAATTGATATTGTTGGGTGGAATTTACATTTATACTGATATAACAGAAATTCTTAAAATGCACATAAAAAATAATGGAAGAATATCTTGTGCACAAAAATTAAGACTAGAACTAAAAATGCACTAGCCCTATAATACAAGGGTGAAACGTGCAATTTTGCTTAAATGTATAGATGAAATCAGGAAAAGCTAAATGCATAAAGGAGATAATTCGATGGGCAGAAAAACGGAAATTGGTTTTATTTTTTCATTAGTTTGTAATGTGTACATAAGAAATAATGAATTCAAATGTCTGCACCTTTGACAAGTTAGTTTTCAATGCTGCAGTAACAAAAACTTCAACGTCCAAAATATTGATGCATATCTAAATTAAAAATGCCAACTAATTGATTAGAGCAAATTGAAAGTCATTCGTAATCGTAACTTCCATGAACCTAAGAAAGTTGGATTCCTATGTTATTAACTTATCCCTTGCTATTTCTATCATCATTAAGTAGCTATAAATACAATTACAAATATTACTGTAACTCACTTAATTTACTCGCACTATCTAACAAAAATACAAGTAATATCAATGGGAAAAAAAAACCGTACCGATATGACATCGCCGACCCAAGGAACGACATCGTTTCAAGATAATCAAGTACACTTCAGCCACCCCCACATCTTGAAACTTGTTTAATCCAACTGAAAGTACTCTCCCTTGCAATGCTTGTGAGCAACAAAACAATAATAATAAACCTTTCTACGGCTGCAACAGTTGCCAATATTTCCTCCATGAAAACTGCCTCAACGCTCCGCGATTTCTCGATCATTCATCTCATCCTGCCCACCCTTTAACCCTTCTCCCAATTCCAACTTACCCGACTCGTTCCTTTCTTTGCAACGCTTGTGGATCTTCTGGCAACGGATTCAGCTTTAGCTGTGCCCGTTGCCAGTTTGATATCCACGTGCAATGTGCCTCTTGTCCGAGTTCATTACTCATCGACAAGCACCCACATCAATTGGAGCTCATATTCGGTTCTCCTTACCAAGATAGGGATCATATCAAATACGTTTGTGATGTCTGCGATGCAGTAATGAACAAGGACAATTGGTTGTACTATTGTGCTGATTGTGATTTCGGGGCGCACTTGCAGTGTGCTAGCCCTGAACTTAATGTTTACCCAGGAAGCCGATCAATTAATCCAAATGCTAATTCAGCACTGGAGATGATAAATTCAGTTAATGAGATTAGTGATAATTTTTTTGAATATCAACTTGCTAGTCGGATGGCAACACGATTAGGAGAAGAAATGGTGGATTCAACACGAACATACATTTACTATTGACTATATATTAATGTCATCATCTTATGAGTGATAATGCATCCACTTTGATATTATTCATGTAATTTCTGCAAAATATAAATGCTTGATCATAATTTGCATGTCATATTATTTATGTTTTATCGATCTCGTGTGTTTAATATCGTTGCTGGATATGTTTCTCCATCTTACGATATCTACTACAACTGTTTAAATTTCCGCATAGAATAATAAGATTAATTTCACAACTTAATTATGCACCATTTTGAAAGCTTCACCTCTATGTATCTTTAATTTAAGAGAGTATTCCAACAGTGATTTGTGCGCAACAACTGGGAGTCAGACTAATAAATTGATCACTTGCCCTAAAACACGATTAATCATATATCATATATCATATATATATATATATATATATATATAAAAGAGAATCTTAGACCCACCTACGTGGCGCCTTCACAAATCAGAATTTCCGTTTAATTTATTTTATTTCCAAAACTAGCCTTCCGCATGAAGAGTTGCTACTTTTATGAAGAATTGCGACTTTTATGAAGTGTTGCGACTTTTATGAAAAGTTGTGACTTTTATGAAAGGTTGTGACCTTTCCGATAAGACACAATAAGCATTTGTTCACACTACCTTTTGCTGTCTATAAATAGAGGAATTTCCTCTCATTTTAAAACAACGAAAATTTTGAACTTCTTCTTCTTCTGGACAATTAAATAATTGTGTACTTTGCTCCTGTTGAATGACTCACTGACACCATTTTTTTGTATCAATACACCGGTGAATAGAATTGTTCTTTCCTGAGAGGATCTATTCCTTTAAATCTCGGGTACTAGGAGGGAATAATTTCCTTAAGGGGACACTGTGCATTCAGTGGACTCGATTTTTTCCATTCTGTTTCATTCTATTGTTACAGACCCTTGTATGTTTTTACAGTCATTAATTTATGCTTATATTATTAATTGTTATTTTTGAGTACATGCTTTAAATTTTGTTGTTTATGTTTCTGCAATATTATTGTTATAAGTATTTGTTGGTATAGTACATATTAAATAACAAACGTTAATTGAGTATTCAAGCAAGTTTTCTCTACTGGAATTGATGATGGTACGATAAAAAAAACCCTTACGAATCTCTAATTTGTTCATCAACAACTTCATTTCTTCACATACAAGGATGAGATTTCGTGTTCTTTAGAAAATCCTCTGAGAGTTAATAACTTTGCATGCCCATATTTTTTTGTTTTTATGTTGTTGTTATCTATTTATACTAAATTTTATCACTATATATTATGAGTACTTGAAGGATTGAAAGTTGATTGAAGTGTTAGTCAATTTTCTGAGGTATATATGTTATTTTAAAACATGAGAACTTTTCAGGTTAGAATGATTTGTTTTCATCATTGGATATCTCACAATTTACTCCCATTTAATGTATGTTTTTTCTTGTTGTTTTGTTGTCTCCTTAAATTTTTATTGATTATTTTTTGTTTGGTATGTTATGATCTCACTTGGACAAAGCTTTCGTCCTTTTAATGTTTTCTTTTTTTTCCTTCTCATTCAGCTCTACGAAATATTTTTGGTGTGAGTTATGACTATTTTCAGCAAGCTTCATTTGAAGAATATGAATTAAAAGCTGCTCTAAATAAAAGTAATATCTTAAGCTACAAAAGATATGTCTATCAACATAGATTTGTTGTCCTTTATGTCCCAAGTCATTATTGAGTATTAGAGTTATCTAGGTTAGACTCATGTTTAATTTTTTAATGTTCGAGAATATTTTTTTAATTTTGATCTACTTGTACTTTCATAATGCAACAACTATACATACATATTTCTGAAAAAGTTTGTAAAGTTGCATTGATGAAGCATCTAGAAGGGCCTTCAGAGCAGCAGTTTAATAAAGAATGAATTTATAAAAGGGTCAACAATATTATTTTTCTGTTGTTTCAAATTTATTTTTCTCCTTCTAGAAATTTTGTTAGAGTAACAAAGTAACAATAACGAAAAGTGGTGAACGTTTGACCTCAGACAAGTAGATTGTCTCTAAAAAAAATTATGTATATTGTTGTGGTGTAAATTTTTAACGGTCTTAACATATTTATAACTAATATTGATTATCGAAAACTTTTATATAATTTGTTTTTAACAAGGAGTTATTCTAACCATAAAATTATCAGTTCTATATTTTTCATGTACAAAAAAATAGAAAAAAAAATGTTAAATCGCTTCATATAAACATCACTCAGTTTTAACAAGACAATTATATCATCAAACATATATTATGATAAATTATGTAAAAGATAAAAATGATTAGATATCAAGATATTTTTAATCATTCATTATATATCTAAAATTCTTGAGATATGTGATATTGACAAATCATTTAATTTCTATTGAAATGTTCTTAAAACCTACTAAAATTTACATTTTTTTTCTTATAACAGTCGATTAAGAGAACCCTAGGCTCGCTTACGTGGCGCCACCACAAACCAGGATTCCCTTTTAACTTATTTATTTCTAAAACTAGCCTTCCCTTTTCGTGAAAAATTGTGACTTTTATGAAAAAAATTGACTTTTATGAAAAGTTGTGACTTTAATGAGAGTTGCGACTTTTATAAAAAGTTGTGACTTTTATGAAATGTTGTGAACTTTCCGAATGGTTGCACTTTTCCAAATAGTTGTAACATTTCCGATAAGACACAATAAACATTTGTTCACACTACCCTTTGTTATCTATAAATAGAGGGATTTCCTCCCATTTTAAAACAACGAAAATTCTGAACCTCCTCTTCTTCTTCTTCTACACAATTAAATATTCGTATACTTTGCTTATGTTGAGTGGCTCACTGACACCATTGCTTATGTTACAGATTCTGATATGTATTTTACAGTCATTAATTTATGTTTATATTATTAATGATAAATTATTAGATGTTATAATATTTATTTTCCTTTACATTATTAATGTTTGTTACTACGTAACCTTGTATGTAAGATAATATAATGTTTTAGTTTTAATGACTGATAGGTTTGAAGTATTATTTTATAAATTTCGTGATATTGAATTCCGGTAATTTTACTAGTTAAGGTAAGTTGTTTGGTAGAAGGGATAAAATTAGGGGTTAAACACGAAGGATAGTGCTCGTCATATATCAATCATCCCTAGGCTCAAAAAGTACTTATTATACGAACTCTCCAATGTGCCTGTGTATACATACATATATATGATCTAGATAAAGATTCAGAATCCATTAAAGGGTCTCTAGCAAAAAGTGAAAAGACGTGCGTTAGAGATTTTTTTTTTTGTTCGTCTTAAAGAATAAAATAAAGTGTATGAAAAAGGGTTAAAGTGCCTTGAATTATGGGAAACTGAACAAAAATGCACTCAATTAATCGTTGGTGTTAAAATATCCTTATCGTCAATAGTTAAGTCCAAAAATGTCCCTATTGTTACTTAATGGTTAAAAAATGCTCCTTTCTAATGAATATATTACTATTTTTTTTTTTTAATCACATTTTATTTCTAATAAAAATATTAAATTTGTTTTTTTTTTTAACCTCCCCTAGAGCTCCCACCCCTTTTGCTCCCTTGGTGACTCGAACTCGCAACCTTTAGATTGGAAGTGAGGGGTGCTTACTAGGGGTGTGCATTCGATTTTTTGATTTGGTTTTATACTATTCGGTTTGAATTTTTTGATTTTTGGTTTTGAAGAAGTGTAATCCAATCCGAACCAAAATAAATTTGGTTTTTCTCTTTTTGGTTTGGGTTTTTTTCGATTTGGTTAATCTATTATGTCAATAATTAGAAACATAACAAAGTTATATTTGCAATTTAAACTTTATATATATATAATATTGAATTTCTTAAATATACTTTTTAATATAAATCACAAGTAAAACGTAAAACACAATACTTAAAAGTATATCAATTATAGATGTCCAAACATAAAAAAATAAACTAAATCATAATGAAAATAACTAAAAAGGGACAAAAGTGGTTAACTCCAACTTAATTCTAAACATATACATACATACATACATATATACATATATACATATACATACATATATATGTATGTATGTATGTATATACATACACATATATAATTCGGTTTTTTTTATTTTTCGGTTTTCATTTTTCTAAATCCGAAACCAAACCAAAAAACCAAACAAAGTAAATTATAAATCCAAAACCAAACCAAAAATCCAAAAAACCAATCCAAATTAGAATTCAGTTTGATTTGGTTTGGTTTTTCGATTTAATCCAAATAGTGCACACCCCTAGTGCTTACCATCCCAGCAACTCTCTCTCATCTTGTTTCTTTTATTTTAAAATCACTTTCTCTACAAAATAAGTAGAAAATAATCTTAAATAATATTTTTTTCTTCTTAATTTCATCAATTAATATAAAATAACTATATGTACCTTTTTAACTGACAATATAGGTCAAATATATAAGATCATAATAACCCCAACCCATTATAATTTCATTTTGGTTTTAGATAATTTCTTTTTTGATAAAATAGAAATATTTGTATTTTCTTAATTTTTTTTTAATTGAAGTAGGATAAACATTTCCTAATAAAAATATATATTATTAGAAGAAAAAAAACATGTTTAAAAAAGAAAAGAAATATTATATTTATTTGAAAAATAACATTTTTAACTCTTTAAGTAATAGTAGGAATATCTTTTTAACCAAACTAGTGACGACAAGAGCCTTTTTAGACTAGACTATCGATCGAGGGCATTTTGTTCAATTTCACATAATTCAAAGATGTTTTTGACCCTTTTTCATAAATCTTATATGAAATCTGATCACATCCACCTTGAGAAGTATGGTAACACGAGAAAGACAACTTGATCGAGAATGATAATCAAATAAATATATGATTGTGCGTCTGACAAGTTAATCATTGCCTTCATTTAAAAAAGAATGACCTATATTCTTTTTTAGTATTTTTCAAAAAGAACAATCTCTTTCCATTTTGGGTAAAACTTTAATTTCAACTTTTTCTGTGACATATTTAAATCCAGAAGATTAAAGAACATATTTGATATATTTGACAGAACTTTAATTAAGGAGCGCAACATTAAAAAGTAATTTTTATTTTCTTGAACCCAATTTCAAATTAAATTAGATTATTCTTTTTGAAATCGTGAGAGTATAATATTGAAACGCTGCAATAATCAAAACTTCAAAGTCTGATATGAACAAATAGTCGACTAGCACTACGTACCAAAATGATTGATGGCATACCAACTTGCAAGAACAAAAAGTCAACCGAAAACTTCCATGAACCTCAACATATTTATACATAGGGGTGTCAAATGAGCGGGTTGAGTTGAAATTGAAGATACTAAAATGGGTTGAAATAGAAATTGGATTGGGTCTTGACCCGCCCAAGTTTACTTTGGGCTCAAATGGGCTAAAAAATGGGTTGGGTCTTGACCCGATTAATCTCAATATAATTTTAACATAGTGATATTTAACTTTTATAATCACAATTCGAATTTCAGCTCAATTTTTTTTATAAAAAAAAAGTAACAAATGGATAGATAAATCCTAAAAGGTGTTAAATAGATAATAATTCATACCTTTAATAGAGGAACATATCTTAATAAAGAGTTTTAAAACGAGTTGAAATTGGAGATTCAATTGAGCTCAATTGAGGATTTTCTTAAAATGGGTTAGGCTTGAATGTGTTGAGATTGAATCTATGTTTCACATATAAGCAAACAAAAAAAATCATATTTGTATGCTATAGCAAAATTTGCATAATTGCGCTCCATAGCAAACATATAAATGTATAATTCGCTATACATATATACAAAAAGAAGCAATTGTATAATTCGTTGGCTCCTCTTCAGAATTGTATAATTTCGTTGGCAGGCCATTTGTATAAATTGTTGTTAGTCTCTCGTTTGTATAAATCGTTGACAAACATAAATTATACATTATACAAGCATAAAACTGGGCAGGGGAATATTTTTATTATATAATTATAAGTGTATAGAACGAATATATATGTATTTGCATGTGTATATACAATTTTCTCGCGTATTATACAAACAGAAACGCAATTTATACAATTCTGTTGTATAAAACGAGAAAGAGAGAAAGACAAAAGAGAACTGGGCAGGGGAATATTTTATTGTATAATTATAAGTGTATAGGACGAATATATATGTATTTGCATGTGTATATACAATTTTCTCTCGCTTTATACAAACAGAAACGCAATTTATACACTTCTGTGTATAAAGCGAGAGAGGCGAGCACAGAGAGAGTGAGCAAGAGAGGAGAGTGGCGAGCGAGAGTTTGAGGGAGAGAGGCGCTGGCAAACAGTTTGCTACAAGACACAATTAAATCAAAGTGTGATTATATCATTTAATTTGAATTAATAGTTTGTCATTATGTACATCTTAAAATTTTGGGCGGGTTGAAAGGGTTATCTATGTTTGGGTTCATTTTTGACACCCTTTATACCTAGTGAATACGAAGATGCTCGACGCCATTTTAGTCAAAGTCAAAAACATGAAGATGCTCGGCGCCATTAGTACGTAGCCCATGGATAACAGCTAGTCAGTCAATAAGATAAAGATGTTTAAATATACTTTTGCATAACAATTTGGCCAAATTGTTAATTAATGTCGGAGACGACTTAGTAAAAGAAAAAGAAATTATGGAAGCAAAGTCGTCTAAAGGAAGCAACGTGACCAAGTTATTGCATCGTATAGTTGAATTAAAATATCTATAAATGTTTATCACTTGCAGCTACCTAAGCTAACTCTCTAATATATATCCATTATATTGCAGAACAAAATTACAAGAAAAAAAAAATGGGAAGACAAAACCGGGGTACAAATGCGGGACCTCAAGATAAACAACACTTCAGCCATTCCCACATCTTGAAACTAATTGTGAATCCATCTGAAACAGTACTCCCTTGCAATGCTTGTGAGCAACCAAACAATACTAACAAACCTTTCTATGGCTGCAACACCTGCCAATATTCTCCATGAAACTGCTTCAATGCTCCGCGTTTTCTCAATCACGCGTCTCATCCTTCCCATCCCTTGACCCTTCTCCCAAGTGCGACTTATTCGAGTTGTTCCTTTACTTGCAAGGCTTGTGACTCTGCTGGCAATGTACTTTGCTTTAGCTGTGCTTGTTGTGAATTTGATATCCACTTACAATGTGCATCTCTTTCGAGTTTTATACTTGTTGATAAACACCCGCATCAATTGGAGCTCAACTTCGGTTCTCCTTACGAAGACAAGGATAGTGAATATGTTTGTGATATCTGCAGTAAAATAATGAACAAGGAGAATTGGTTGTACTATTGCGGTGGCTGTGATTTCGCATCACACTTGCACTGTGCGATAACTAGTCCTGAAGTTGGTGTTTTCGCCAAACAGCAGCGTCCAATTCCAAATCCAAATCCAAATTCAAATTCAAATTCAAATCCAAACCCAAATAGAAATCCAAATGCAAGAGTGGAGATGATAAATTCAGCAAATGAAGCTGAAGAACAGATAATGGCAGCTCAACTTCGTGCTCAGATTGCGGCACGAGGAAGAGAGGCTTGTCTGGACTTGGTGACACCACGAAGACGATACGGTTACTATTAACTCTATCATCGTGATAAGAAAATTGTTTAAGCTCAAACTATGTTGTCTTTTAATTGCAAAATAAATGTTTTGGTGTGTTATTTCTCTTTCTGATCACTCTCTTCAATATCAAATGTTAGTACTATTAATTACTGTTTCCAATTTTATCAGGTGAGTGCAATAATTTAAGTTGTCAATGTTCACTCTAAGAAAACAAAAACAAATTACTGAGAATTATACTAAATTGTTTCTGATAATTCAAATAAAATATTATGCAGATAAACATAAGGGAATTCTAGATTTAAACTCTCACTAACCATCAAGTAATATTTACACATATTTGACAAACTTTTCAATACATATACAAAGTTTGAGTCAAAACTAGTGAGTTTGCCGAAACCATATTTTTTACCGTGCATCTGTCCTTGTTGACAAACAAAATACATTATATTACAAAGTAAAAGGCGCAAAAATAAAATAGGTGCATTTGAACTTGGGCGTAGAATAATAAGATTAAATTTCCAATTTGACTATGCTTTAAGTGTTAGCTTTTCTCTAGTAAACCACTCTCATCGTAACACGATTTGTGCGCAACAACTGACAGTAGAACTAACATGCACTTGCCCGATAACACAAATAGGGGTGTTCACGGTTTGGTTTGGGTCAGTTATTGGTCAAAATCAAAACCAAACCAACTTAATCGGTTTTAAAATTATCAAAACCAAACCAAACCAAATATAATATACATTTATTGGTTTGGTTGTTTTCAGTTTTGGTTTGGTTTGGTTCGGTTATTAACCATACATAAAAATAAAATAAACAATTCATTCAAAACGTGAAAAAAGTAACAACAATTCACTCAAACAAAAAAATAGTTAGAATGGCTGGCATTACAGAACTTTCGATCATTGAATTTACTGAATAAAACTTCAAAATTCACTATTTTGGCATAGAAGGAAGAGACAATGACATTTTCAGCCTTGGACATTTTTTCTTTCATAAGTAAATTATAAAAATAAATTTTGATGAAACATATATAAAATCTTTAAAATTGTTTATGAATATAATATATTATGTATGTATAATAATAAAATTTATGTATATAACTTGTTGGTTCGGTTCGGTTATTTCTTCGATTTTTTTCGAACAAAACCATAACCAAACCAAATACTATCGGTTCTTAACAATCTAAAATCAAATCAAACCAAAACCCAAATTAAATCGGTTCATTTAATCGGTTTGGTTTGATTTTTCTATTTGGATCGGTTTTTATCCAAACCATGAACACCCCTAAACACAAAGGTTAAAAGTGCATTGCTCTGTATCATTTGTTCTAAAAATTCATTGAATGTTAGTATTATAGAAGGGGCAGAGTTAGAGTACTGTCCGTTATAATTTTGGTCGAAGCAATAGCTTTAATTCAAACTACGTATTATTTGTCCTAAAAATTTATTGAAAGTATACAAATTATTAATTTAGAATCTAAAAATTTAACAAGATTAGAATCCAAAAACAACAATCATAAAATTCTAGCTCTGCAAAATCATGACACCAAAAAGGCTAAAAGAATTAAGAAGTGAGAATCAACTTGAGAAGCTCGATAAAAGCCTGAGAATCAAGGGCAAGCCGGTGCAAAAGCATTTTGTAATCACCCATGGTCCGGAAAAGTATCGTACGCCAACGTTCAGAAGATTATCAATACAGATTATTAATTAAGTATTAACCAATAGTCAGCACTAGGATAATGAGTGATAAAATGCCAACTTGCTAGAGCAAAAAGTCTGACAGTGGACTTTTACCATAACATCCATGAACCTCAACACAATTGACTTTCCAAAGTTATCAATTTGCCGAAATCTGTGGATCTTATTTTACAATTTATATCACTGAGACGACAACCTATAAATCTAGATAGAGCTTCTACTCTCTCTTTTTTTCATTCGGTGTTCGGTGTTTGATATTCATATTGTGCCTCACGACTAATTTTGGATTCCCATACGAAAGTCCAACTTTGGGGGTAAAACATTCTCTAACATTAATGGTGATTCTATATATACTCAAGGCTCAAACGTGACACCTGAATAAGAAAATTCTTATCACTCCAATTAGAGCTTATGAGAGAGATAAGAAAATGAACAAGGAAGTTTTAGGGTGTGTTTGGTATGAAGGAAAATGTTTTTCATGGAAAATGTTTTCCTAGAAAATGTTTTCCTGGAAAACAAGTTGATTTTTGACTTATTTTCTCATGTTTGGTTGGTGAGTAGAAAATATTTTCCGAAAAAGATTTTTAGTGTTTGATTTATGAATGAAAAAATATTTTTGAGAAATATCTTTTATTTTTACTAGAGTAGAAAATAATTTTTGAAATTGATTTTTTTTTAAAAAACAAACTTAAATTTTTTTTGGGGCGTGGGGTGGGGGGGTGTGGTAGGGGGTGG
>NW_006239212.1:527548-536290 GCF_000226075.1 Solanum tuberosum | reverse complement strand
CTGGAGGGAGGGGGTGGGTCGGGTGAGGGTGGGATAAAAGAATTAAAGTTTGAAAAGTATTTTTTTAAAACAAGCGTTAAATTTACTTTTTCATCAAATTTTTTTTTTGATTTTTTCAACAAAAAAGTTGTAATTTGAAATTGGTGGAAAGTTATGGAAAGTGTTTTCCTTGATTTTTGAAGGGAAGTCATTTTCCTTGAATTTGAGGAAAATGAGTTGATTTGGAAAACATTTTCCAAAATACTTAACCCAACCAAACATGAGAAAATTGGAAAACATTTTTCGGAAAATGTTTTCCTTCATACCAAACACACCCTTAGTGTGTGTCAAATTATACGAAGATGCTCGCCATTATTTTAGTAGCCAATGATAACAGCGCTAAGTCAGTCAATATGCTTACAGATATTTAAACACACTTTTGAATTACAATTGGCCAAATTGTTTGTTCTCCAAACTTAATAAAGTTTTTTTAAAAAAAGTTGTATGTTTAACTTGTTAGTATAGTTGAACTAGTATCTATAAATGCACGTCAAAATTGCAAGGAAAAATAAGACACAATGGGAAGACTGAATGGGGGTACAAATGCGGGTAAACAACACTTCAGCCATGACCACATCTTGAAACTAATTGCCAATCCAACTGAAACTCTCACTTGCAATGCTTGTGAGCAACCAAACAATACTAACAAGCCTTTCTACGGCTGCAACACCTGCCAATATTTCCTCCATGAAAACTGCTTTAATGCTCCGCGTTTTCTCAATCACTCGTGTCATCCTTCCCACCCCTTGACCCTTCACCATCCGCCTTACGCGGGTGGTTACTATATTTGCAATGCTTGTGGGTCTGATGGAAATGGATTTTGCTATAACTGTGCTGCTTGTGATTTTGATATTCACTTGCAATGTGCATCCTGTCCTAGCTCCATACTTGTTGATAAGCACACGCATCAATTGGAGCTCCACTTCGGTTCTCCTGACGAAGACAAGGATAGCAAATATGTTTGCGATATCTGCTTTGTAACGATGAGCAATGACAATTGGTTGTACTATTGCGCTGGCTGTGATTTTGCGTCACACTTGTACTGTGCGATAACTAGTCCTGAAGTCGGTGTTTTCCCCAAACAGCAACATCCAAATCCAAATCCAAATCCAAATTCAAGTCAGAATTCCAATGTGAATGAAGTGGTGGATATGATAAATTCAGTGAATGATGATCATGACAGGCTCATAGCAGCGCAAATTGCAGCTCAGATTGACGCACAATCAAGACGCGCTATGCTGGACTTATTCTAGGCCATCACGAACATACAGTTACACATATAACTCTATCGTGGTTATCTAATGCATCCGCTTTGGCCTTGTTCAGTTTTTATTGCAAAATAAATACTTTATTGTCGTTATCATGTTATTTCTCTTTCAAATTTGTATCTTTGATCGATCCATGATCATCAAGTTTCTCCATTTTCCTTTTGGTTTCTATGTTTATCTATTACAAACTAGTGTTTCATTTTTCTTTTTTTGTGTTCTCTTTTCTTGGATCGAAAATTAATGCCTTTGGCAGAATGATAACCATATCAGTCCTCTCTTAGTAAAAACTTACTTTCTATTTGTGAGAAGGGATTAGTACTTTAATTCGAAGTTGATTTCTTGGATGGACACCCAATTCACAATTTTAATCTTTGTTGAAGAAAATTGAATTAGAGAAGAAATATAATTTTATGAGATAATAATTCAGTATAAATTAGGTGATATTCAGACATATAAGGATGAGAATCAAACAGACATGATTATTCGCTTGATCGACAAGATAATTAGTACTGCCTCTGTCATTTTATGTGTCATTCTTTCTTTTGTAATCTATTTCAAAAAGAATGTTATATTAGTATAATAAGTAACAATTTAACTTTAAAAATTCTCTTTTATTTTAGTGAAATGATTTGTAATCACACAAGTATCGAAGAAATGTTTTAGATCACAAATTTCAAAAGTTATTTTTTTTAAACACCATGTCAAATCAAATGGTGCCAGTATGCCACATTTTTTAAAAAAAGAAAATTGTGGGTAGGGGTAAGGGAAATGGGGAGAGAATTACAATATGGGGAATCAAACCTCATCAACAAGGGGAGAATTTAAATAACCAACCAACTAAGCTGCTAAAATTTTCTTATACCACATAAAATGAGACGGAGAGTATTAAGAAGCTTCAATAATCAGACTAATATTAGAAGTAGTAGTCGACCAGCCCTACGAAAATGATTGATGAAATCCCAACTTGCAGAGAGCAAAAAGTCACATTGCGGATAAAACAATCCCTAATAAAGGTGATTTCTTATTCAAGATATTTAATTAAGGATGAAAGAGTACTTACCCGTGGCGTCCACCACAATCCCGATTGTTTAACACATTTAACTCGTGAATACGAAGATGCTCGGCCCCATTTTAGTACGTACCGGTTAGTCAATCAATTGGCCAAATTGTTAATGTCGGAAACGACTTATTAGTTAGTAAAAGAAAAAGGAAATATGCATCGAAGCAAAGTCGTCCAAAGGAAACAACGTCGCCAAGTTATATCATCTAGTTGAATTAAAATGAGATAAGTGTCAAAAACACACCAAAACTATTTTATTTTTTTGAGTTTCATACCTAATGGGCTAAAAAATGGATTGGGTCTTGACCCGATTAATCTCAATATAATTTTAACGTAGTGATATTTAACTTTTATAATCACAACTCGAATTTCAGCTCAATTTTTTTTTATAAAAAAAGTAACAAATGGATAGATAAATCCTAAAAGGTGTTAAATAGATAATAATTCATACCTTTAATAGAGGAACATATCTTAATAAAGAGTTTTAAAACGAGTTGAAATTGGAGATTCAATTGAGCTCAATTGAGAATTATCTTAAAATGGGTTAGGCTTGAATGTGTTGAGATTGAATCTAATTTAAATTATCTTAAGCCCAACTCTTAAAATTTTGAGCGGGTTGGAAGGGCTATCTATGTTTGGGTTCATTTTTGACACCCCTTAATTATACCTTGTGAATACGAAGATGCTCGACGCCATTTTAGTCAAAGTCAAAAACATGAAGATGCTCGGCGCCATTAGTACGTAGCCCATGGATAACAGCTAGTCAGTCAATATGATAAAGATGTTTAAATATACTTTTGCATAACAATTTGGCCAAATTGTTAATGTCGGAGACGACTTAGTAAAAGAAAAAAAATTATGGAAGCAAAGTCGTCTAAAGGAAGCAACGTGGCCAAGTTATTGCATCGTATAGTTGAATTAAAATATCTATAAATGTATATCACTTGCAGCTAACTCTCCAATATATATCCATTATATTGCACAATAAAATTACAAGTAAAAAAAAATGGGAAGACAAAACCGGGGTACAAATGCGGGACCTCAAGATAAACAACACTTCAGCCATTCCCACATCTTGAAACTAATTGTGAATCCAACTGAAACAGTACTCACTTGCAATGCTTGTGAGCAACCAAACAATACTAGCAAGCCTTTCTATGGCTGCAACACCTGCCAATATTTCCTCCATGAAAACTGCTTCAATGCTCCGCGTTTTCTCAATCACGCGTCTCATCCTTCCCATCCCTTGACCCTTCTCCCAAGTGCGACTTATTCAAGTTGTTCCTTTACTTGCAAGGCTTGTGACTCTGCTGGCAATGGATTTTGCTTTAGCTGTGCTTGTTGTGAATTTGATATCCACTTGCAATGTGCATCTCTTTCGAGTTTGATACTTGTTGATAAACACCCGCATCAATTGGAGCTCAACTTCGGTTCTCCTTACGAAGACAAGGATAGTGAATATGTTTGCGATATCTGCACTGAAATAATGAACAAGGAGAATTGGTTGTACTATTGCGGTGGCTGTGATTTCGCATCACACTTGCAGTGTGTGATTACTAGTCCTGAAGTTGGTGTTTTCGCCAAACAGCAGCGTCCAGTTCCAAATTCAAATTCAAATTCAAATTCAAATCCAAATCCAAACCCAAACCCAAATAGAAATCCAAATGCAAGAGTGGAGATGATAAATTCAGCAAATGAAGCTGAAGAACAGATAATGGCAGCTCAACTTCGTGCTCAGATTGCGGCACGAGGAAGAGAGGCTTGTCTGGACTTGGTGACACCACGAAGACGATATGGTTACTATTAACTCTATCATCGTGATAAGAAAATTATTTAAGCTCAAATTATGTTGTCTTTTAATTGCAAAATAAATGTTTTGGTGTGTTATTTCTCTTTCTGATCACTCTCTTCAATATCAAATGCTAGTACTATTAATTACTGTTTCCAATTTTATCAAGTGAGTGCAATAAGTTGTCAATTTCACTCTAAGAAAACAAAAACGAATTACTAAGAATTATACTAAATTGTTTCTGATAATTCTAATAAAATATTATGCAGATAAACATAAGGGAATTCTAGATTTAAACTCTCACTAACCATCAAGTAATATTTACACATATTTGACAAACTTTTCAATACATATACAAAGTTTGAGCCAAAACTAGTGAGTTTGCCGAAACCATATTTTTTACCATGCATCTGTCCTTGTTGACAAACAAAATACATTATATTACAAAGTAAAAGGCGCAAAAATAAAATAGGTGCATTTGAACTTGGGCGGAGAATAATAAGATTAAATTTCCAATTTGACTATGCTTTATGCCTTAGTTTTTCCCTAGTAAACCACTCTCATCGTAACACGATTTGTGCGCAACAACTGACAGTAGAACATACATGCACTATCCCTATAACACAAAGGTTAAAAGTGCATTGCTCTGTATCATTTGTTCTAAAAATTCATTGAATGTTAGTATTATAAAAGGGGCAGAGTTAGAGTACTGTCGGTTATAATTTTGGTCGAAGCAATAGCTTTAATTCAAACTACGTATTATTTGTCCTAAAAATTTATTGAAGGTATACAAATTATTGATTTAGAACCTAAAAATTTAACAAGATTAGAATCCAAAAACAACAATCATAAAAATCTAGCTCTGCAAAATCATGACACCAAAAAGGCTAAAAGAATTAAGAAGTGAGAATCAACTTGAGAAGCTCGATAAAAGCCTGAGAATCAAGGGCAACCCGGTGCAAAAGCATTCTGTATTCACCCAGGGTCCGGAAAAGTATCTTACTCCAACGTTCAGAAGATTACCAATACAGATTATTAATTATGTATTAATCAATAGTCAGCACTCGGATAATGAGTGATAAAATGCCAACTTGCTAGAGCAAAAAGTCTGACAGTGGACTTTTACCATAACATCCATGAACCTCAATACAGTTGACTTTCCAAAGTTAACAATTTGCCGAAATCTGTGGATCTTATTTTACAATTTATATCACTGAGACGACAACCTATAAATCTAGATAGAGCTTCTACTCTCTCTTTTTTTCATTCGGTGTTCGATATTCATATTGTGCCTCACGACTAATTTTGGATTCCCATACGAACGTCCCCACTTTGGGGGTAAAACATTCTCTAACATTAAAGGTGAATCTATATATACTCAAGGCTCAAACGTGACACCTGAATAAGAAAATTCTTATCACTCCAAATAGAGCTTAAGAGAGAGATAAGAAAATGAACAGGGAAGTTTTAGTGTATGTCAAATTATACGAAGATGCTCGCCATTATTTTAGTAGCCAATGATAATAGCGCTAAGTCAGTCAATATGCTTACAGATATTTAAACACACTTTTGAATAACAATTGGCCAAGTTGTTTGTTCTCCAGACTTAATAAAGTTTTTTTAAAAAAGTTGTTGTTCTCCATGTTATTAACTTGTTAGTATAGTTGAATTAGTATCTATAAATGCACAACAAAACTGCAAGGAAAAATAAAACACAATGGGAAGACTGAATGGGGGTACAAATGCGGGTAAACAACACTTCAGCCATGACCACATCTTGAAACTAATTGCCAATCCAACTGAAACTCTCACTTGCAATGCTTGTGAGCAACCAAACAATACTAACAAGCCTTTCTACGGCTGCAACACCTGCCAATATTTCCTCCATGAAAACTGCTTTAATGCTCCGCTTTTTCTCAATCACTCGTCTCATCCTTCCCACCCCTTGACCCTTCACCATCCGCCTTACGCGGGTGGTTACTATATTTGCAATGCTTGTGGGTCTGATGGAAATGGATTTTGCTATAACTGTGCTGCTTGTGATTTTGATATTCACTTGCAATGTGCATCCTGTCCTAGCTCCATACTTGTTGATAAGCACACGCATCAATTGGAGCTCCACTTCGGTTCTCCTGACGAAGACAAGGATAGCAAATATGTTTGCGATATCTGCTTTGTAACGATGAACAATGACAATTGGTTGTACTATTGCGCTGGCTGTGATTTCGCGTCACACTTGCACTGTGCTATAACTAGTCCTGAAGTCGGTGTTTTCCCCAAACAGCACCATCCAAATCCAAATCCAAATCCAAATTCAATTCGGAATTCCAATGTGAATGAAGTGGTGGATATGATAAATTCAGTGAATGATGATCATGACAGGCTCATAGCAGCGCAAATTGCAGCTCAGATTGACGCACAATCAAGACGCGCTATGCTGGACTTATTCTAGGCCATCACGAACATACAGTTACACATATAACTCTATCGTGGTTATCTAATGCATCCGCTTTGGCCTTGTTCAGTTTTTATTGCAAAATAAGTACTTTATTGTCGTTATCATGTTATTTTTCTTTCAAATTTGTATCTTTGATCGATCCATGATCATCAAGTTTCTCCATTTTCCTTTTGGTTTCTATGTTTATCTATTACAAACTAGTGTTTCATTTTTCTTTTTTTTTGTTCTCTTTTCTTGGATCGAAAATTAATGCCTTTGGCAGAATGATAACCATATCAGTCCTCTCTTAGTAAAAACTTACTTTCTATTTGTGAGAAGGGATTAGTACTTTAATTCGAAGTTGATTTCTTGGATGGACACCCGATTCACAATTTTAATCTCAGAAAGTTTTTTTTTTGTTGAAGAAAATTGAATTAGAGAAGAAATATAATTGTATGAGATAATAATTAAGTATAAATTAGATGATAATCAGAGATATAAGGATGAGAATCAAACAGACATGATTATTCGCCTGATCGACAAGATAATTAGTACTGCCTCTGTCATTTTATGTGTCATTCTTTCTTTTGTAATCTATTTCAAAAAGAATGTTATGTTAGTATAATAAGTAACAATTTAACTTTAAAAATTCTCTTTTATCCTAGTGAAATGATTTGTAATCACACAAGTATCGAAGAAATGTTTTAGATCACAAATTTCAAAAGTTATTTTTTTTTAAACACCATGTCAAATCAAATGGTGTCAGTATGCCACATTTTTTAAAAAAAGAAAATTGTGGGTAGGGGTAAGGGAAATGGGGAGATAATTACAATATGGGGAATCAAACCTCATCAATAAGGGGGGAATTTAAATAGCCAACCAACTAAGCTGCTAAAATTTTCTTATACCACATAAAATGAGACGGAGAGTATTAAGAAGCTTCAATAATCAGACTAATATTATCTGATAAATATTAGAAGAAGCTCTTAATGAAGTAGTAGTCGGCCAGCCCTACGAAAATGATTGATGAAATCCCAACTTGCAGAGAGCAAAAAGTCACATTGCGGATAAAACAATCCCTAATAAAGGTGATTTCTTATTCAAGATATTTAATTAAGGATGAAAGAGTACTTACCCGTGGCGTCCACCACAATCCCGATTGTTTAACACATTTAACTCGTGAATACGAAGATGCTCGGCCCCATTTTAGTACGTACCGGTTAGTCAATAATGTCGGAAACGACTTATTAGTTAGTAAAAGAAAAAGGAAATATGCATCGAAGCAAAGTCGTCCAAAGGAAACAACGTCGCCAAGTTATATCATCTAGTTGAATTAAAATGAGATAAGTGTCAAAAACACACCTAAACTATATTTTTTTTTGAGTTTCATACCTAAACTATTGAGAGTGTGAGTTTCAACCTAAATTATTACTTATTAGTTTGAGAAACACACCTCTCTCTTTTATACCACTTTTATCATGGAGTGTGAAATACACTCTCTTTTATTTTAAAAAATTGTTACATTACACTCCACATGGACAAAACATTTCACCTTGACAAAAATTAAATAAATTTTTTAGTATTAGTTAAAATTAAAGATTAAAATTACTATCCCAAAAAAAATATTTTTTTCTTACCCCACTCCATCACTTCCTCTCAACCCCCCCCCCCTTCCAATACTAATTTAGATATTATTTTATTTTTAAAAAATAATTATATCCACTAGTTCACATAACCCTTCGCTTCCAATTTTTTTTCTCATTTTGTGTTATATATATATCAAAAATATTTGTTACTTGCGGCCGCAAGACTTTTTTAAAATAAAATTTATATTTATGTTACATTCGGCACACAAGTAGAAAAAAAAATGTAACATCCGACAATTTGAAATAGCTAAGAAGAGGCTTAGAATTTGAAAATTTTCATTTTTTGGAAAGGATTTGAAAATCTGGAAAATTTGGCTAAGTATGGAAATCAGTGATTTTTGGCCAACTTTGAGCAGTCATAACTTCCAGCTCAGGATGAGTTAGAAGTAGTTCCAGTTATGGTTGTGAAGCTTGTGGAATGATATTTCCAACGCCGCTGAGTTTACTCAATTCCGAGTTTGTATGAGCGAGTTATGGCCTTTGAAAGTTGGGCAGTTGACAAG
>NW_006239212.1:522449-525022 GCF_000226075.1 Solanum tuberosum | reverse complement strand
GGGGGGGAGGGAGGTACGGGGAGGAGGTGGTGGAATGGGGTAAAAATAAATTATTTTATTTTTAAAAAATATATTTTTTTGGGATAGTAATACTTTAATTTTAAATTTTTAATTAATATTAATATAGTTTATTATTTAATTTTTGTTAAGGTGAAGTATTTTATCTATGTGGAATACCATGTGTCAATGTTTTTTCAAATAAAAGAGAGTGTGTTACACACACCACTGAGATGTGTTTCTCAAACTAAGAAGTGATAGTTTAGGTATGAAACTGACACTCTCAATAGTTTATGTATGAAACTAAAAAAAATGTATAGTTTAAGTGTGTTTTTGACATTTATAAATATGCAACTACGTACGTAACTCTCCAATATATCTCTATTACATTGCACAACAAAATTACTAGAGAAAAAGAAACACAATGGGAAGACTGAACAATGCGGCAGCTCAAGGTTTGTCTAACTAACTTTTAACCATGACAGCTTGTTAGATTTAACTAAACAATCTCACTTGATGAGCGAGAGTTTAGGATTGAGTTAGACTCAAAGAACATCTTTTATCAAAATTTAATATTTGCATATATTTGGTAGATTTTTTAAACACATACACAAAGTTTGAGCCAAAATTAGTGACCCTGTCTATCGTGCATCTTCCCTGGTTGACAAACGAATTAAATAGGTGCCTTTGAACTTGGGCGTGGAATAATAAGATTGAGTTCACAATTTGCCTATGCTTTAAGCCTTAGTTTTTTCCATTGTTAACGACGCTTATCGCAACAGTGTTCCAAACACGATTTGTGCGAAACAACTAACAGTAGGACTAATATGGACTAGCCCTATAACACAAGGCTTAAAAGTGCAGTTTTTTTGCCATATCATAATTAAGAAGGGACGAAGCTAGAGTACTTTGGTTATATTTTTTATCAATAAGTAGCTTTTATTCAAACTCTGTATTATTTGTTCTAAAAATTCATTGCATGTATGCAAATAATTGATTTAGAATCTAATATAATTTAATAAGATTAGAATCCAAAACTACAAACTATAAATTCGGGCTTCGAAAAATCACGATACCAAAAAGGTTAAAAGAATTAAGGGATAAGAATCAATTTGAAAAGCTTGAAAAAGGGCCGTATCCCATAGAATATGATAACAACAACCTATTCTAATGTAAGCATGAGAATCAAGCATACATATATGACTCTTTCTTAGTGTAGGGGCATTTTAATATTATAAGAATGTTACATTTTAGCATTGATCGTTTGCCCCTAAGTCAGTCATTACTCCCTCTATTCATTATTGCATTAGAATATGCATTGGTTGACCAGCAGGTTCAGCCGTTGGTGGCTGTTAGCTTTTTTATCCCATTACTTCCTACTCTTTACTCCTCCATTATTCTTGTAACCTATGTAACTCCTAAGACCATTATCTTCACTATTTACTACACCATTATCTTCCTATTCATTGCTAGGAAGACTTCTACTAGTATAAATAGTGGTCGTCTTCATTTGGTTTGTGACACACAATACAACAAGAATATAGAATGCATAAGATTTGTCAAAAAGAGAGTTCTTATTAGTTGAAGGGAGGTGTTTCTTTTGTGGAGCTTTGGACTCAACTCTTATCCAGAGTTGTTGAGTTATACTTTGTGAAGGTTGTTGTATCCTGGAGGGGACAAGTCAAGAGGACTACTGCTGGACCGGTGAAAACATTTGCTGCAGTGGACTTGAATCTCCTTAAAGAGAGTGCGATATCCGCGCCTCAGCCTGAAGAGAATTATTTTCTTCATATTTATTTTCAATTGTAATTTTGTATTTTTATTATCCTGTAAGTTTTTCACTAACAATTTTAAGGAGATTCATAATGGCTACAATTGAAAAAAACGCGGATGTCAAGATGGGAGACCTTAACAAGCCATTCGGTTCAATGGTAACCATTTTAAGAGATGGAAGGGTAAAGTACTTTTCTACTTGAGTCTTCTCAATGTTTCTTATGTGTTAACTGAGAAGAATCCTAATAAAATAGACATCACCTCTATGAATGATGATGAAACTATGTCTCATCTAGAGAAAGTGGAAAAGTACGATGGTGATTCCTATAAGTGCCGGTATTATATTCTTAATTGTCTATCTGATAATTTTTATGATTATTATGATAGAACTTACTCTACTGCAAAGAAAATTTGGAAAGCGTTGCAGAGTAAGTATGATACCAAAGAGGCTGAAGCGAAAAAAATATGCGGCTAGTAGATTTTTTCGTTTCCAAATGGTGGACAATAAATTAGTGGTAGACCAAGCTCAAGACTTTATAATGATTGTTGGAGAGCTAAGGTCTGAGGAGGTAAAAATTGGAGATAACCTTATTGTTTGTGGTATAGTAGATAAACTTCCACCTTCGTGAAAGGAATTTCAAAAAACTATACGCCACAAACAAAAGGAAACCTCCCTTGAAACCTTGATAATCAAAATCCGCATGGAAGAAGAGGCTAGGGGCCAAGATGCACTTTTACAAACAGAAGAGAACAACATCACAACGAAGGTAAATTTAATTACTTCAAATAATGCTACTCCTGAA
>NW_006239212.1:521784-522334 GCF_000226075.1 Solanum tuberosum | reverse complement strand
CGGTGATTACCGACATAAACATGGTTGAGAATGTTGATGGATGGTGAGCTGATTCTGGTGCAAACCGTCATGTCTATTATGACAAAGACTGATTTAAAAAATATACTCATTTTGAGGAGCCCAAAACCATCATGCTTGGTGATTCTCACACAACTCAAGTGCTTGGAACGGGAGATGTCGAATTGTGTTTTACTTCTGGAAGGGTATTAACTTTGAAAGATGTACTTTATACTCCTTCTATGAGGAAAAATTTGATGTCTAGTTTTCTTCTTAATAAAGCAGGCTTTAAACAGATTATTGAGTCTAATCAATATGTAATAGTGAAGAAGGGTATTTTTGTGGGAAAGGGGTATGCATGTGATGGGATGTTCAAATTGAATGTTGAAATGAATAAAACTTCTACTTCTGTTTACATGCTTTCTTCTACCAATTTTTGGCATGCTCACTTGTGTCATATTAATGATCGTTATGTTGGAATCATGAGTAGTTTAGGATTAATTCCAATGATTAAAAAGAATTTTGAAAAGTGTGAGGCTTGTAGTAAAGCCAA
>NW_006239212.1:514533-520128 GCF_000226075.1 Solanum tuberosum | reverse complement strand
CTATATGTTGATGATTTGTTGATCTTTGGCTCTAACATGAATGTTATTGATGAAGCTAAGAATATTCTTAGAAGCCATTTTGATATGAAAGATCTTGGTGAGGCAAATTTTATTCTTGGAATAAAAATAACAAGAACATGTGATGGAATTTTCCTTGACCAGTCACATTATGTTGAGAAAATTTTGAAAAAATATAACTTTCTTGATTGCAAGCATGTTGCTACTCCTTTTGATTCAAGTGTTCACTTATTTCCTGTTGAAAGTGAAAATGATGTAATAAATCAAAAGGAATATGCTAGCATAATCGGAAGTTTGAGGTATGTGACTGATTGTACTAGGCCTGATATTGCATATGCAGTAGGAATATTTGGCACGTTTACAAGCAAGCCAAGTAATGAACATTTGCATGCTATAACCAGAGTTATGAGATATTTAATTGGAACGAAAAATTGTGGTTTGTTCTATAAAAAATATCCTGTTGTACTTGAAGGCTTTTGTGATGCAGATTGGAACACTTTATCAGGTGATTCTTGTTCTACCACTGGTTATGTCTTTACTTTAGGTGGTGGTGCTGTTTGTTGGAGATCAAACAAGCAAACTATAATTGCTAACTCTACCATAGAGACTGAACTAATTGCTTTAGCTTCAGCTAGTGAGGAAGCGGATTGGTTAAGAGATTTATTATTTCAAATACCTTATTTTGAAAAACAATTCCTCCTATTTTAATTCATTGTGATAGCATTGCTGCGATTGGTAGAGTTCAAAACCGTTATTACAACGGTAAATCCAGATCTATAAGGAGGAAACACAGTAATGTAAGATCATATTTGACAAATGGTACCATTAATGTTGATTATGTCAAATCTTGTGATAATCTTGCAGATCCTCTTACTAAGGCCTTAACAAGAGAAAAGGTCTAGAGTACATAGAAGGGGATGGGATTGAAGCCTACAAATCCTTGAGTCATATATGAGGAAACCCAACCTGGGGACTAGAAATCCTATAACCAGGTTCAAAGGGAAAACTAATCATATGATGACTTGTTGTGAAAAATGCACTATCTTTTCTTTCCCTCCCTATGATGTGAGTGCATTGTTTCCTGTAGTTTGTGAAGGTTGAGTTGATAAAACTCTTAATGAATATCTGTAGCCCATATGGGTGGAGTGTTAAGTTTACAGGAGCACTCTCGACAGATTTCACCTATGTGATGTGTGGAAATAGGTCGCTTCCTATGAGAGTTTGGCTTATTCTCAAAAGCACTCATGAAACTGGGATAGCACATGGCCATAACGTGCTGGCTTTAAAGTTCATGTCAACACCTTGATTATTATGTGTGAGCAGTGATATTTTATTTCCCTTAAGCAGTCATAGTTCAAGTCTGAGACCACTACGACTCTGGAGTAAAAGTTACTGTTTTACTAAGTGGAGATTTAATGCATAACACACCTTCATTATGCATAGTAGTCTTCCTTCAGCTGATAGACTCTCTTAACTAATATTAATATGAGTGGGGGATTGTTAGTATAGGGGCATTTTAATATTATAAGAATGTTACATTTTAACATTGATCGTTTGCCCCTAAGTCAGTCACTACTCCCTCTATTCATTATTGCATTAGAATATTTATTGGTTGACCAGCAGGTTCAGCCGTTGGTGGCTGTTAGCTTTTTTATCCCATTACTTCTTACTCTACTCCTCCATTATTCTTGTAACTTGTGTAACTCCTAAGACCATTATCTTCACTATTTACTACACCATTATCTTCCTATTCATTGCTAGGAAGACTTCTACTAGTATAAATAGTGGTGGTCTTCATTTGGTTTGTGACACACAATACAACAAGAAAATATAGAATGCATAAGGTTTGTCAAAAAAGAGAATTCTTATTAGTTGAAGGGAGGTGTTCTTTTGTGGAGCTTTGGACTCAACTCTTGTCCAGAGTTGTTGAGTTATACTTTGTGAAGGGTGTTGTATCCTGGAGGGAACAAGTCAAGAGGACTAGTGCTGGACCGATAAAAACATTTGCTGCAGTGGACTTGAATCTCCTTAAAGAGAGCGAGATATCCGCGCCTCAGCCTGAAAAAATTTATTTTCTTCATATTTATTTTCAATTGTAATTTTGTATTTTTATTATCTTGTAATTTTTTCACTAACACTCTTCGTGTGGGGAGACATTACGATAATCAAACTAAAATGAATTTAAAAGTATTAGTCAACACTAGGATAATGAATGATGAAAATGCCAACTTGCAAAGAGCAAAAAGTCTAACAGTGGACTGTTACCGTAACATCCATGAACCTCAATACAGTTGACTTCCCAAAGTTATCAATTTGCCGAATTTGGTGGATCTAATTTTACAGTTTAATCACAGAGACAACCACCTATATATATATATATATATATATATAATCCAATCGCCCACACGATTAAATTCGGATTCACATTGGAAAATCTCATGTTTGGGGAAAAATATTCTCAAACATTAAAGGTGATTCTATTTGTAGGGCTCAAACCCAAAACCTAAAAAAGGAGCAACATTTAGACGCTGTCAAATTATAGGAACATGCCCGCCATTATTTTATAGTAGCCATTCGATAAGAGCGCCAAGTAAGTCAATATGCTTACAGATATACTTTTGAATAGCAACTGGCCAAATTGTTGCTATTAATAAAGGGAAAAAACATGAATGCAAAGTGGTCGAAGGAGACAATGTGGCCATGTTAACTTGTGAATACGATTATACAAAGATGCTCGCCGCCATTTTAGTCAAAGTCAAAACACAAAGATGTTCGGCCCCATTTTAGTACGTAATGTCGGAGAAGACTTATTAGTTAGTAAAAGAAAAAGGAAATATGCATCGAAGCTAAAGTCGTCCAAACGAAACAACGTCGCAAAGTTATTGTATCATATAGTTTAATTGAAATATCTATAAATATGCAGCTACTTAACTCTCCAGGAGTATATTGCACAACAAAATTACAAAGGAAAAAATAAAACACAATGGGAAGACTGAACGGGGGTACAAATGAGGGTAAACAACACTTCAGCCATCAACACGTCTTGAAACAAATTGTGAATCCAACTGAAACTCTCAATTGCAATGCATGTGAGAAACCAAACAATACTAACAAGCCTTTCTACGGCTGCAACACCTGCCAATATTTCCTCCATGAAAACTGCTTTAATGCTCCGCGTATTCTCAATCACTCGTCTCATCCTTCGCACCCATTGACCCTTCACCAAATTCCGTCTTACACGAGTGGTTCCTATTTTTGCAATGCTTGTGGCTCTGTTGGAAATGGATTTTGCTATAACTGTGCTGATTGTGATTTTGATATACACTTGCAATGTGCATCCTGTCCTAGCTCCATACTTGTTGATAAACACACGCATCAATTGGAGATCCAATACGGTTATCCTGAGGATAGCGAATATGTTTGCGATATCTGCTCTGTAATGATGAACAATGACAACTGGTTCTACTATTGCGGTGGGTGTGATTTCGCTTCACACTTGAACTGTGCGATAATTAGTCCTGAAGTCGGTGTATTCCCCAAACAGCTGCAGCGTCCAAATCCAAATTTAAATCCAAGTCGGAATTCCCATGCGAATGCGGCGGTGGAAATGATAAATTCAGTGAATGATGATCATGACCGGCTTATAGCAGCTCAAATTCGCGCTCAGATAGAGGCACTGCTCAGATCGACGCACGATCAAGACGTGCTATGCTGGACTTAATCTAGGCATACAATTACATATATCTAATGCTTCCGCTTTGGCCTTCTTCTGTTTTTAGTGCAAAATAAATGCTTTATTGTTGTTATCATGTTATTTCTCTTTCATAACAAATACTCCCTCCGTTTCACAAAGAATGACCTAGTTTGACTTGGCACGGAGTTTAAGTAAATAAATAAGACTTTTGAATCTTGTGGCCCTAAATTAAAGTTATGTCAAATGTACAAAATTGTCCTTAATCTTGTGGTCTTAAACAATGCCACGTGGAAAGCAAAAAGTAAAATATTACCAAAAAAGGAAAGAGGTCATTCTTTTTTAAACTGACTAAAAAGGAAAGGAGGTCATTCTTTATGAAATGGAAGGAGTAATATTTATCCGTCTATCACAATACTTGGCTTATTGATCAAATTGAGCTTGTAAACGAAAGGAGAAATTGATTAAGTAAATTAATTAACTTGAGAAAACCAACAAGATCAAGCAAAATTTTAGTGTATACAAAAAGTAAAGTAAATTATAAAAAAGTTGCTTGATATGATTTGGTTTTATCAACCCTTAGATCCAAACGTTAGAAACCTGTTTGGTGATTGTAGTTGAAAGGGCGGGAGCATGTTAATTATTCCTGATAATTCAAATAAAATATAGGTCGACAAACAAATTAGTAAAATATGAACAAAATTACAATAGGAGCATTTGAACTTCAGTAGAGAATAATAAGATTAATTTCACAGCTTAATTATGCACGCTACGGTTTACTGAACCCAAATCATCGCAACTGTGTTCCAACGGTGATTTTGTGCACAACAATTGGGAGTCGAACTAATAAATTCACTAGCACTATGCTCCCTCCATTTCATATTAATTGAATTGTTGAGGTGTTTCACATCCTTTAAGAAAAGAAGATTAAAATATAAATTAGGCTTAACTTTCCATTTTTACTCTATCAAAATTATCATTAAAATAACTAAACATTAATTAATAACTAATTCTAATAATAACTAATGAATGGTAAAATTGGAAAAACATTCTAAAAGCAATCTTAAAAATTGAACAATTAAGTTAATTTAAAAAATTTAAAATATCTCAACAATTCAATTAATATGAAATGAAGAGAGTATATTAATGACACAATTAATAAGGTAATTCAGGAAAGATACCCATCATTACTATTTTGTCCATTACTTATAGTATAGTAGATGAAGGCCGTGTGTATAGGATGCGGCTCCTGTCCAGTGCCTTTACCATCCAGTTGGTCCAGTCCCCCTTTAATATGCTATCATTTGTCACATAATAATCTAAGGGTCAATAATTATTTAACCAAAACAACCTCTTAAACCATGGTTAAGCTATATATTTTTTGGCTTACCACTGAATTCTCAAGATAGAAAAGAAATCCGAGAGGGTCGCTGAATTTTATTTTGCTAATTCCTAAATCTGAAAAATTTGTTGAGGCAATTATCTTTTGCTGGAAAAAAGATTTGCTTACCATGGACAATATATGTTCAAGAGAGAAAGATACAAGACTCAACAAATAGAGAAGATTAAGGGTGTGTTTGGTATGAAGGAAAATGTTTTCCTGGAAAAAAAGTTGATTTTTGACTTATTTTCTCATGTTTGGTTGGTGAGTAGAAAATATTTTCGGAAAAGATTTTTAGTGTTTAATTTATGAATGAAAAATATTTTTGAAAAATATATTTTATTTTTCCTAGAGTAGAAAATAATTTTTGAAATTGAAAATATTTTTTAAAAACAAACTTAAATTTTTTTTGGGGGTGAGGGGGGATCGAGGGTAGGGGTGAAAAATTGAAATTTTGAAGTTGAAAATATTTTTTAAAAACAAACTTAAATTTTTTTGGGGGTGG
>NW_006239212.1:466493-513869 GCF_000226075.1 Solanum tuberosum | reverse complement strand
GTGAAAGGGGGTGGGGTAGGGGTGAGGGTGGGGTAAACATATTAAATGTAAAAATAAGCTTTAATTTTTTATTTTTTTTTGGGAGGGGTGGTTGAGGGGCTGGTTTGAGGGTAGGGACAAAATAAATTGATTGTTTCAACAAAAAAGTAATTGCAATTTGAAGTTGAAAGAGAGTTTTGAAAAATTTTCCTTAAGTTTTGAAGGGAAGTCATTTTTCTTAAATTTGAGGAAAATGAGTTGATTTGAAAAACATTTTCCAAAACATTTAACCCAACCAAACATGAGAAATTCATACCAAACACACCCTAAATCATTTACTAGTGACAACAACAGAAGATCAAAAAGATCAAAAAAAATCAGTTGGTGAACATATTTTTTTCTCGACAAGAAGAGACAACACAAAAGCAGGTTTGTTATTCGTTGTTCTTACACTCTTCTTGTAGTTGCAACTTTCAGTGTGAAAAAGTGTACGCAATGTGTTCGATAAAATGTTTCAGTTAGATCTTATGGGTATATTATGTAAAAATGAAATTCCGAAAATGTGAGTATTTAATATTCTTAAGTACACAGCATAAATTTAATAAAGTTCACAAACATTTTCTAACAATGGTGCATGTGAAGTTACAACTTGAAGTTGTTGGAATATCAATGTAGAATGTCACTTTGAAGTTGTCGAAAATCAACAATATATTTAGTGTAATCTCATAAGTAGGATATGTGAAGAATAGCTAGTACGCAAATCTTACTCTTATCTAAAAAGGTAGAAAGGTTATTCCCAAAATTGAAGAAGCCATAGTTAATACTAAAAGAACATGATAAAGCATTCTTAAAAGAAACAATAACAAGCTTGATAATTGGTGGGATTGAAATGATAACCTTTGATTTTTGTGTCTTTGATGGGATGGAGAGGAGTTGCATGGCTATAATGAGTGTTACTTTTAGTTAAGGTAAGGTAAATATGATGGTAGAAAAATTCTAGTTGAGATTTATTAGATAGGTTGGGATATGTAAGAAATAAGAATAACATGTTGTTAGAATTATGTTTGTTTGTGCTATGTATGTGAAGTTCAAGTGTTCAACCATGTAGACTTGCAAAATCAATTGAATTGAAGTTGTCGAAAATCACTAATATCATATGCCCTCTGAAATTAGCCTAGTTTTGAAAGTGACTTTAGAGTTTTGTTGTTGTGAACTAATAAGAGTTTTTGTATATTATTCTACGTGAATTTGGCCACGCTACGCGCGGTTTTAAAATATTTTATAACAAATTTATTCAAATATTTCTAATAAAATTTTACTTTATTTGACAATATTTATTATAAAAATTGTATTTTGTTTCTACAAATTTACAAAACGTTATTTCCTTTGATTTCTATTTTTACATAATCATTGTAACTTTTATTTTATCTTTTAAATATTTGATTATATTATTATCTCTTATGCACTTATTATTTGACTTTATCCTTACAAATTTTTTCGAATATATACATATTTTTGTACTTTTTCCTATTTTAGAAGGTTATGAATATTACACCTTGCAAATATAGAAAGGATGAATGTCACACCCTGCAAAAATGATAAAGTATAATTTTTTAAAGTTTTTATAATATAAACAAAAAGAACAAATAAACACTTTCTTAATTGTATCAAATAAATTTCAGATTTATTTAATTTTATATAGTTACTTGTTTAATTATTAATTTTCTCAGTTTTATACACTCTAAGACAATTTCTACTACAATCTATTTGATCCTAATAGTTCATTTTCGATAAGTATAAAAAATAGTGGCATAATTTTTAATAACGTAAAATGAGTTATGGCCATATATATTTTTCGATACTTTTTATTGTTTCAATACACAAATAAATACAAGCAAATAAGAAACTTGGCAAATGTTTTCGTAAGCAATTTCAAAATAGAATTTTCACTGGTCCACCATGATAGTCATACATCTCTCATATTATTTTCTCACTATGTGTATCGTATAAAAATAATAATTAAAAAAAGAAGATGAAAGCGCTTACTGATCTGCAAAAGAAAAATCCCACATGAATGAAGCTAATCTTGCTTAATTAATAAATCTTCTCTCTTTATATATGTTGTCGCCGGTAACATTATATTTTCATATAATCTGCGGTGAAAAAGTAAATAGACAATTGGAAGAAAAAAATAATTTACGATGAATCGATTATATGAGTAATTACAATCAATAATGAAAAACTAATATATAACTTTGTGGTCTTGGTAACATTACATATCTATGTGATCGTGATCTGCAATAAGAAATTTAAACGACAATAACTATTTTTTTATTCATGAAGAAAAAATTATTATGTAATTACAATTTATCAATCTTATCAACAATGAAAAATCACTATATATTTTTTTTAGAACACCAACCAAAAGCATGATTAAACAACTACTTGATCATGTTTCGACTCCTCTGAGAAATCAATAAAGAGAAAAAAAAATTATAACCTGCAAACAATTAAAATACATTGCTTAAGATAAATAAAATATGAATACAAAAATAAAATATTCCAATGCCAAATAGAGAGAATAAAGGAAGAGATATAAAATGAAAAAATAAGAGTAAGGAGAAAGTAGTTCCAAAAGGAAAATAAAGGAATTGTGTCAGAATTCTGAAATATTGCATTATTATGTAGTAGAATTCTGAAATGAATGTTGCATTATCTTTTTCATTAAAGGATTGCAATTAAGTGAATGTATTTTTTTAATGAAATTTGGTAACTATTTTTTCCATAATCAAGCACACTAATTATGGAGAAGTAAATGTTGATTATGGAGAATCAAATGAGAGTTAAAACATGGTATAAAAGATGCAATTTAAAACGGGTAAAATTGATAGCCTTTTGGGATTCTTTATTTTTAGGAAGTTATAATTGACCATTAATTAATGCAATTTAAAACGGGCAAAATTGATAGCCTTTTGGGATTCTTTATTTTTAGGAAGTTATAATTGGCCATTAATTAATAATTAATAATTAATAGTTAATGATATAATTGTGTAAAAAATAGGGAAATAGGGAAAATTGCCTAAATTCTAAGAAAAATAGAAAAATGTCTTTTCTGATCATTGAGACATGCCATATCAGCGGAATGAAGATCCAGCTTTATATAGATATATAGATTTTTCTAAGTTGGGTTCACTCCATGTTTCTTGTTAGCCAAAAATATTCCCGCCAAGTATATACAAAACATGATGCCTAAGTTTTCTTTCTATTCATTCCTTGAAATTAGAATCATGTATAGTCTCATCTCACGTATTATTCCCCCCATATAAGTTATGTCAATTTTCTTAAATTTAAGATTGCATTTCTCTTTAGCTTTAAGATTATCGATTATTTATCTTATATATACTCTTTGTATTTTAGATTTATGGAGATTGGATCAAGTGAGTCTCAAAGTGAATGTAATTTGTCCATAAAACTTGGACTGGAATTCAATTCGGATGAGCATGCATATGATTACTATAATGAATACGCTAGTGCAATTGGTTTTAGCATAAGGAAAGAATATGCTAACAAAAACAAACCCAAGGGTATGTGAATTCAAGAAAGTTTAATTTACATGTTATAAAGAAGGGTATAAAAACAAAATCAAACGAGATATGGTGGTTCAAAAACATAGGCAGGAAACTAGAACGGGGTGCTTAGCTCATATTATTATTAATCGTCAATCAAATGAAATGTTTCGCATCACTTCATTTGAAGAAAAACATAATCATCCTCTTGTTTCTCCTTCTGTGGCTCATTTGTTACCCTCACAAAGAAAGATAAAAGTTGCTCAAGCATATGAAATTGACTTATTAGATGATTCAGGAATACGTCCTAAAGCTTCATTTGATTATGCTGCTCGTCAAGTTAGAGGAGAATCTTTTCTAGGTTACACAAAGAGAGATCAAAAGAATTATCTTCGGGATAAAAGAAAAGAAAGCTTGAAACATGGAGTGGCTCGTAGTTTGGTAGACTATTTTGAGAAAAGAATACTTGAAGATCTTGCTTTTCGATTTTCTTTACAATTAGATGATGATGGTTTGATAACTAATGTATTCTGGGCCGATGGAAAGATGATAAGAGATTATAAGATTTATGGAGATATTGTTTCCTTTGATACAACATATAGAACAAATAAAGAGTATCGACCTTTGGCATTGTTTGTTGGTTTGAATAATAATAGGGAAATGGTTATATTTGGTGCAGCCCTTTTATATGAAGAATCAACTGAATCATTTGAATGGCTTTTTAATATATTCTTTAGGATTATGTCTGCAGATAATCCATAAACATTTTTTACTGATCAAGATTCTGCTATCTCATTAGTAATGCCACAGACGTATCATCGCCTTAATTTGTGTGTGGCACTTGGAAAAGAATGCGTTTAAACATCTTAGTCATATTTTTAGAGATAATGCATCATTTCCAAAAAAAAATTAGCAAATTGCTTTATGATTATGAGTATGAAGAGGATTTCTTAAGTGCATGGCAGGAAATGCTTGACAAATATGATCTTGCGGATAACAGCTGGCTGAAAACCACATTTGCTAAAAGAGAGAAATGGTCCATGACATACGGAAGAAATACATTCTCAGTAGGTATGCGAAGCACACAATTAAGTGAGAGTTTTAATGGATCTTTAAGAGGATATTTGAAATCAGATTTGGATATTGTTCAATTTTTTAAGCATTTTGAAAGATCAAAGCGCACCAATGAGAATAAGTCTAATTTTGACATGACTCAAAGAATACCTATTTTGAAGGTTAAACTTCCTTTATTGATTCATTCTAGGGAAGTATACACCCCAACGATATATATTTGACATGTTCCAAAGTGAATGGGAAAGGTCATTACTGATTTCAGTAAATGACTCCTATAATGAAGGAGAGTTATGTACCTATAATAATGTTAGCGCGCTTGGAAGTGTTAAGGAGTATGTCGTGACTGTTAAGAGATCAATAACTCAAATTTCTTGCAGCTGTAAATTGATTGAATTTTTGGGTATACTATGTAGGCATGCTTTAAAGATCCTGGACACATTGAATATAAAGGATAGGATTCCCATACAATATATACTAAAGAGGTGGACAAAAGATGTTACAAATATAAACAAGATGGATGCCATTCTAGAAGAAAAAGACATTGATCCAAAAGTTTATACACCTTTATTAGATACATCAAACGCTATGGTATCTCACGACATCTCATTTATTTCTTGTTTATTATAATAATGTGAAACTTATGTTATGTTTTAAATTATAGGACGTGACAGAAGGAAGCTTTCGTCCATTGTGTCCTTCTCAGTTGTCTCAAGGATATTCATCTAATGAAAGTTTGACTCAACTCTTCAAGAGTTAGTGAACAGAACTTTTAATACTTTGCATATATATATGTATATTTCTAATAAGTGATGTTATTCGCCACATAATATATCAATTGCAGGATGTTTCATTTCCTGATTTTAACAAGTATTCTCAACATTGATTGCGGCACCTTCATCAAAGCAGAGGTTACATGGTGATGGTGATTTAAGTGATCATAATCATGATCTCAAAGTTGAGATGTGTACTTCTTTGGCATTGTTATTTTCTTTCATAGACTTTATTCCAGTGTGCAATTGACTTTCGCATCTGTGAATTAAGTTTTTTCTTTCCATTTTTTGGCGTCAAGGCCATAACCCACTCGTGGTTGTTGAAATTTGTTTTCCCAACAGTTATTTATTTTTTTTGGAACAATCTTGTGGCAGCTTATTGTCATCATATTGACAATTGATAATTTAATTGAGATTTGGGAGGCAATAACAGAGAGTTCTTTTGGTGTATTTGGCTTGAATTTTGTGTTGCTTATTTGATTGTCAAAAGTCATTTCTTTTGGTGCATTTTGGCTTGTATTGCTTACGCCTTAAAAAGTGATAAGAGTGAAAGTAAATGGGGAGAAGCTATTTGCACTTAGTAGTTGAGAAACAATAATTTCGTGTTCTTGGTTAACTGAGAAAAACTAAGTTACTATACAGTTTTTCATCTCGTATTAACGAACACCTATATAATAATGGAAGAAATCTCTTACTCTCTCTTAACCGTCTGATAGCGAAAAACAAGAACAATAATATTATTTAGCTTTAGAAATTTCTTGTGGCCATTGTAATACACTTCAATTTTGTTAAGAAGTTGAATGTATAGAGAAATTTGGGAAGAGTCATTAAATAATATGAAAATAATGGAGTTTTTAGTTTGAAAGAAATTGGGTTTGTGATGGAAATTAAATGATTTTTGGAAAGAACGTGAAAAAAAAAGTTGAAAAAAAAGAAAACAACTGTAGCTTAACCATGGATTAAGAGATTGTTTTGGTTAAATAATTATTGACATCATTATGTGACAAATGGCAGCAGATTAAAGGGGGACCGAACCAACTGGATGGTAAAGGCACTGGACAAGAGCCGCATCCGTACAAATGAATATGAGACTAGGATCATTTTCGTTGGTACTTCTACAAAAACAAATGAATATGAGACTTTAGTGATCCTTAATGACAATGGTTTATTTACTGCTAAATATTTCTTGTGGGATTTGAGATCTTTTGAAAGAATGGGTAAGGAAAATAGGTTAAATATTTATTGGGTTAGGTTTTTAGACTGGTCAGTGCATGGATTTAAAATGGGGAATGGGTTATTTAAAAGAATTCGGGTTAATTTAAGTCAATTTGGGAATTTCCGTCAACATAGGGGCATAAATGATGCAATTAATAACGGCAGGGGTAAGAATAACTTCATTTTAACGGTAAGGGGATAGTCAACTAATAAACCAAAGTTGAGGGATATTTTTGACCATTTTCCCTAAATTAAAATTCAATATTATTTGTCCTAAAAATTCATTGTATGTATACAATTATCAATTTAGAATATAATAATTTTATAATACCTTAAGGACCATATAGATCATGTGGAATATGTTAAGGATCAAAATAAAGTAATCCTTCTAAGGACCATTTTGATCATTTTCTCGATGAAATCCCAACTTGCAAAGAGCAAAAAGTCTACCGCGAAACTTCGGTGAACCTCAACACAATTACCTTATATTTTTCTATCCAGATACGGGAAATTTCACATTGTGGATAAAACGGTCTCTAATAAAGGTGATTTCTTATTCAAGAGATATTTAATTAAGGATGAAGGAGTACTTACCCGTCCATCACAATCTTGATTGTTTCAACACATTTAACTCGTGAATATGAAGATGCTCTGCCCCATTTTAGTACGTACCAGTTAGTCAATCAATTGGCCAAATTGTTAATGTCGGAAACGACTAATTAGTTAGTAAAAGAAAAAGGAAATATGCATCGAAGCAAAGTCGTCCAAAGGAAACAACGTCGCCAAGTTATATCATCTAGTTGAATTAAAATGAGATATGGACTAGCCCTATAACACAAGTACATCTTTTATCAAAATTTAATATTTACATATATTTGGTAGATTTTTAAACACATCTACGAAGTTTAAGCCAAAATTAGTGACCCTTTCTATCGTGCATCTGCCCTGGTTGATAAATGAATCAAATAGGTGCCTTTGAACTTGGGCGTAGAATAATAAGATTAAGTTCACAATTTGCCTATGCTTTAAGCCTTAGTTTTTAAAATTGTAAACGACGCTCATCGCAACAGTACTGTTCCAACACGATTTGTGCGAACAACTAACAGTAGGACTAATATGGACTAGCCCTATAACACAAGGGTTAAAAGTGCAGTTTTTTGCCATATTATAATTAAGAAGGGACGAAGCTAGAGTACTTCGGTTATATTTTTTATCAATAAGTAACTTTAATTCAAACTCTGTATTATTTGTTCTAAAAATTCATTGCATGTGTGCAAATAATTGATTTAGAATCTAATATAATTTAATAAGATTAGAATCCAAAACTACAAACTACAAATTCAGGCTTCGAAAAATCACGACACCAAAAAGGTTAAAAGAATTAAGGGATGAGAATCAACTTGAGAAGCTTGAAAAAGGGCCGTATTCCATGGAATATGATATAGACAACCTATTCTAATGTAAGCTGAGAATCAAGCAGACATATATGACTCTTCGTGTGGGGAGACATTACGATAATCAAACTAAAATGAATTTAAAAGTATTAGTCAACACTAGGATAATGAATGATGAAAATGCCAACTTGCAAAGAGCAAAAAGCCTAACAGTGGACTGTCACCGTAACATCCATGAACCTCAATACAGTTGACTTCCCAAAGTTATCAATTTGCCGAATTTGGTGGATCCAATTTTACAGTTTAATCACAGAGACGACCACGTGTGTGTATATATATATAATCCAATCGCCACATGACTAAATTTGGATTCACATTGAAAAATCTCATGTTTAGGACAAAATATTCTCAAACGTTAAAGGTGATTCTATTTGCAGGGCTCGAACCCAAGACCTAAAAAAAGGAGTATTTAGAAGGGCAACATTTAGACGCTGTCAAATTATAGGAAGATGCCCGCCATTAATTTATAGTAGCCATTCGATAAGAGCGCCAAGCAAGTCAATATGCTTACAGATATACTTTTGAATAGCAACTGGCCAAATTGTTGCTATTAATAAAGGGGAAAAAACATGAATGCAAAGTGGTGGAAGGAGACAATGTGGTCATGTTAACTTGTGAATACGATTATACAAATTAAGATGCTCGGCGCCATTTTAGTCAAAGTCAAAACACAAAGATGTTCGTCCCCATTTTAGTACGTAGACAATGTATAGCAGCTAGTTGTTAATGTCGGAGACGACTTATTAGTTGGTAAAAGAAAAAGGAAATATGCATCGAAGTTAAAGTCGTCCAAACGAAACAACGTCGCAAAATTATTGTATCATATAGTTTAATTGAAATGTCTATAAATATGCAGTTACTTAACTCTCCAGGAGTATATTACACAACAAAATTACAAAGGAAAAAATAAAACACAATGGGAAGACTGAACGGGGGTACAAATGCGGGTAAACAACACTTCAGCCATGACCACATCTTGAAACTAATTGCCAATCCAACTGAAACTCTCACTTGCAATGCTTGTGAGCAACCAAACAATACTAACAAGCCTTTCTACGGCTGCAACACCTGCCAATATTTCCTCCATGAAAACTGCTTTAATGCTCCGCGTATTCTCAATCACTCGTCTCATCCTTCGCACCCATTGACCCTTCACCAAATTCCGTCTTACACGAGTGGTTCCTATTTTTGCAATGCTTGTGGCTCTGTTGGAAATGGATTTTGCTATAACTGTGCTGATTGTGATTTTGATATACACTTGCAATGTGCATCCTGTCCTAGCTCCATACTTGTTGATAAACACACGCATCAATTGGAGATCCAATACGGTTATCCTAAGGATAGCGAATATGTTTGCGATATCTGCTCTGTAATGATGAACAATGACAACTGGTTCTACTATTGCGGTGGGTGTGATTTCGCTTCACACTTGAACTGTGCGATAATTAGTCCTGAAGTCGGTGTATTCCCCAAACAGCTGCAGCGTCCAAATCCAAATTCAAATCCAAGTCGGAATTCCCATGCGAATGCGGCGGTGGAAATGATAAATTCAGTGAATGATGATCATGACCGGCTTATAGCAGCTCAAATTCGCGCTCAGATAGCGGCACGAGGAAGACGGGCTGCTCTGGACTTAATCTAGGCATACAATTACACATATCTAATGCTTCCGCTTTGGCCTTCTTCATTTTTGTTTTGGTTACTATGTTTATCGATTATAAACTAGTGTTTGATTTTCCCCTTTTTTGTTCTGTTTTCTTGGGTCCAAAATTAATGTCTTTGGCAGAATGATAACCATATCAGTCATCTCCTTGTAAAAATATAGATTCAAGAAAACAAAGAGGAAGAAGACTGAGGACTGAAACGACAAAAACACACCTAAGTATTGCGCTATTTTTGAGTTAATTATCAAGGAATTTTTTTACCATGCATAAGGCATAAGTATGATGTGGCAGACAAAAGTTGTATAAGGAAAAGTAGATTATTATTATGAAAAATAAAGAAGGTACAAATTTAATAAGTTATTTTATTTTTCTCTCAACAATTTCATAATCCAAAAGCACTTCAATCCACGAATACTCTTCAGAGAAAATAGTCAAATGACCCCCCAATCTATTGTCCAATTTCCAACTACACACACTGCCAGCTGTCAGACATATATAATAATTTTAAAAAAAAATAAAAATTAGATTCTCCTTTCATCTTTATTCTATTTTACCTCTTTTCTTCTTCTTTTAAAATTTGTAATCTATATATATACAAATTGATCCTTCAAACTATAGATTTCTATATACTTGCCATAAATCTTCAATTGTTTTCTTGGTTTTATTAATTTCTTAAAATTTGAAGAAAAAAAAACTATTGTTCTTCATTGTGTTCATCGAATTTGTGCAAATCTTGGAAGTTTGTGAATGTGATTGGGTTTGGTGTATTGAATCTACACATTACTTGTTAATTGATTTCGAATTAGGTGTGAAGATTTAAGACAAAAATCAGAAAACCACACTGACCTACAAAGCTGTCAAAAATATAAAAAAATTTGTGGGTTGCTGCGTTTGAATCCAAATCTGAAAATTTTCATTTTCAATTACAAATTGTAGAGACTAAATTGAATCCTTTATGGGAATCCCATTGTTGAGTTCTTGAGTTTGAAAACATTTAGATCAATTGATTTGAGTTAAAGAAAAAAAAAACAAATAAGAAGGAAATACAAATCCATGGACAATCATTATTAAAGAGCTTTGAAGCTCAAGAATAAATTTTCAAATTTGTCCGTGAGTTCATCTTTTCCGGTGATTATTTCTTCCTCATCGCCGGCTCGTTCAATGAGTTTTTCTGTCAAATATGAGGATTTATCATCTATCAGAGATCGGAATGTTGGGACTGCTATCTTCTTCTCCCATAGAAGTGAAAGAGAAAGTAATTCCCTCCATTAAAAGGGTAAATTTTTCTTATAAAAAAAAATATACAATTTAATTATAATGAAAATATTCTTTTTAATTGTTTTTTGCTTCTCACTCTCTCAAAAAGAGAGTGAAATGCACTCTATGCCATGTCAGCACTAAAGGGGTTACTTGATCGGTTTAAAATAGTTCAAGGGGGTAATAGGTCCCCCGTAAAGAATAAGTGTGTAGTTGGAAATTCACTCATAGCTTGAGGGGGCATTTGGATGTTTTCTCATAAGTAAATATAACGGAAAGAACATCAATGATCTTGACAAACAATTGCATAAGTTCTGATACTATTGTCATGAAATTCAAAAACGAAAAATATCCATAAACATCAACATAAATACATATTATTTTTGTCAATTTATAAGATATTTTTATTCTTAAAATTCAAGCTAGGTGAAATTTAATAAATATTGTTTATCTACTTTTCTCATACGTTTCTTAAGAAATATAAATATAAATAATAATTTTAATAATTTATTCCTTAATAGAATTTTTGCAATTTTACAAAATTAATTTTTTAAAAATTAATTGTTAGGATTAAAAAAATTACTTATATCTTGATTTTATAAACTAAAAAATAAATTTCAAATAACTATTTATTATAATAGAATAAATAACATAGAATAGAAAAAATAATATTAAAATAATAAACTAAAAACTTATATAATGATCGTAAAATTAAAATTAGAATTCAGTACGTAAAAAAAGAAAAGCATAAACTAATAAAATCAGCAAATAAAATTCTTAAAAGATTTGATCAACTTAATCTTAAAGAAGAAAAAAATATTAAAAAGATTACAACACAAAATATATTGAACAAGGGGAATAAAACCAAAAAAATGACAAAGGGGACTTAAAATGTCCCTTTATTAGCTTGACAAATGGGTCCCATCCATGTCCATCTGTCAATCAAACAATGCCTCATACAAATATGACATGGCGTGCCTCATACATAATAAAAAATTTCAATTATCAAGGGTATAAGTTTTATATGTGAATTATCACTAAAAAAAATGATCCTTTTAACTTCGGACTAGAAAAACTTGACAAAAGCTTGAGAATCAAGAGTAGCTCAATACACAAAATATTTTGTATTCACACATAATTAAAAAAGGGTTGCATCCCAAAAAAGGTGATATTACACGACCTACTATAATGCAAAAATGAGAACCAAGCAGACATATATGACTCTTCGTGTGGAGAGACATTACGATAATCAAACTAAAATGAATTAAAAAAGTAATCTCTCTATTCTTAATTATTTGTATACTTTTGAATTGACACACCTATTAAAAAAATTAATAATTGACATAGTGAGTTTACCATTTTACCTCTATTAATTATGAAGTGGATAAATTAAAAACTTAATATTTTCAAGAAGTTCTACATGTTTCAAAGTAATTAATTGAGGGTATGATAGGTAAAAAAAATTGTTCTTTCTTGATTTGTCAAAATTGACAAGTAATTAGGGACAACTAAAAAAGGAAATGTGGACAAGTAATTAGGGATAGAGGGAGTATTAGTCAAAACTAGGATAATGAATGATGAAAGGAAAAAATCTTTTAGTTTTTTAAATTTTCTGATCAAATTTTCTGATCATTTAGCACTTCCCATGATAAAAATGCCAAATTGCAAAGAGCAAAAAGTCTTACAGTGGACCGTTACCGTAACAGCCATGAACCTCAATAAAGTTGACTTCCCAAAGTTACCACTTTGCTGAATTGTGACTAAATTTAGATCTGCGTCAAGAAGACTCACGGTTGGAATAAAACATTCTTAAACATCAAATGTGATTCAATACTCGATGCTCAAACTTGAGATTAGATTTAATATATATTTATCACTCCATCACAATTCTTATTGATCAGATAAAACTTGAAGTGAGAGGAAGGAAATTAACTTGAGAAAACCAAAAAGAAGGTAAATTTTAGTGTATGTCAAATTATACGAAGATTCTCGATCGCCAATATTTTAGTAGTCAATGGATAACAGCGCTAAGTCAGTCAATATGCTTACAGATATTTAAACAACAACTTGCCAAATTATTTATTCACCAGACTTAATAAAGGGGAAAAAAATGAATGCAAAGTCGTCGAAGGAAATTAACAGCGTGGGCATGTTCTTAACTTATTATTATAGTTGAATTAGTATCTATAAATACAATTACAAGTTACAAATTAACTTGCTAGCTCTCCTATATAGTCTTATTGATTACTGATTTCAACAAAGTTAGAAAGAAAAATCAATGGGAAGACAGAATAAGAGTACAAATGCGACATCTCAAGGTAAACAACACTTTAGCCATCCTCACATTTTGAAACCAATTGTGAATCCACCTGAAACACTCACTTGCAATGCATGTGAGCAACCAAATAACTATAAGCCTAATTTTCATGGATGCAACAGTTGCCAGTATTTCCTCCACGATAACTGCTTCAATGCTCCGCGTTTTCTCAATCACTCGTCTCATCCTTCCCACCCCTTGACCCTTCACCAAATTCCGTCTTACTCGAGTCGTTCCTATACTTGCAAGGCTTGTGGCTCTGCTGGTAATGGATTTTGTTTTAGCTGTGCTGCTTGTGAATTTGATATTCACTTGCAATGTGCGTCCAGTCCTAGCTCCATACTTGTTAATAGCCACCTGCATCAATTGGAGCTCCACTTCGGTTCTCCATACGAAGATAAGAATATCAAATACAATTGTGATATGTGCAATGTGATAATGAACAAGGACGATTGGTTGTACTACTGTGCTGGGTGTGATTTCGGGTCACACTTGCGGTGTGCAATAACTAGTCCTGAAGTCGGTGTTTTCCCCAAACAGCAGCGTCCAATTCCAAATTCAAATCCAAATCCAAATCCAAGTCCAAGTCAGAATTCGAATTCAAATTCAAATTTAAATCCAAATGCGGCGGTGGAAATGATTAATTCAGTGAATGCTGCTCATGAGCAGCTTATAGCAGCTCAAATTCGCGCTCAGTTTGTGGCACGAGGACAAGAGGCTGCTCTGGACTTAATTTAGGCATACAATTGCATATATCTAATGCTTACGCTTTGGCCTTCTTCAGTTTTTATTGCAAAATAAATGCTTTATTGTTGTTATCGTGTTATTTCTCTTTCAAATTTGTATCTTTAATCATCAAGTTTCTCCATTTTTGTTTTGGTTTCTATGTTTATGGATTATAAACTGACATCATGAGAATGGAATTCTTTTACTGGAAAGCCACACTCATACTCCATAAAAATGTAATCAAGATAATCCTCAATAAATCTTTGTGGCTCCCCTCCATTACCCTTTCCCTCCATTTCGTCAAGTACACATCTAGATGAAAGACATGTGTATTATTTAATTGTTAAAAGTCAAGATTATGTTGCATTAACTAGTATCATAACCATAGTTAAGGAATAAGTTTTGGAACAAATAATTTCTTAACTTGGGCAAGAAAAATATTCCTACAAATCTTTGAACAGTTTAATTTCATTTTTTATTTCTATAGTCAAATATTAATATTGTACATTATTTAATCGCTTCCTATGCTAGCAAATTTATTCTTGAAATATTAGGTTGAGAAATTTAAAAAATAAAAGGAAGAATTATCATTGATGATAGAAATCATATAATATAAAATGGGAAGTAAAAAATGCATTAGAATTACAAATGTGAGAGTATAAAAAAAAATTCTTTTTAAAAAATAAAATAAAAGAAAATATCAATTTAAACGCAAAATATTTTGTAAGACTACTGTTAGGCTAAACAAATTAAACGTTGTTAAGTTCATGTTCCATAATTTTAATATTTAAATATAAAAATATAAAATAAAATTAATGATATAAATATATGGATACGAAAAATTGAGAAGAATTAATTATTCTTACTAAATTTGGAGAGAATTTTTTTTCAAAACTTATTCACTTAACTATGGTTATGATACTAGTTAATGCAATATAATCTTGACCTTTAACAATTAAATAGTACATATGTCTCTCATCCAGACGTGTACTTGACGAAATGGAGGGGAGCCAAATCCCAAAGTCTTACTATAAACTTAAAATTTTGGCTTCGCAAAATCATGAAAGAGCAGCTCGATGCATAAAATATTTCATATTCACACATGATATAAAAATAAAAAAAAGAGTTGCATTTGAAACAATGTGATATAAACAATCTACTCTAGTGTAAATAGAAAAATTAAGCGGACATATATGACTGTTCGTGTGGCAAGTTAATTTTGAGACACTACGGTCTACCATAATCAAACTCCAACGCGTTCAATTAAGTATTAGTCAATAGTCAGCACTAGGATAATGAATGATAAAAATGCCAACTTGCTAAGATCAAAAAGTCGAACAGTTGATTGTTGCCGTAACATGCATCCATGAACCTCAATGAAGTTGACTTCAAAAGTTATCAATTTGCCGAAATCAGTCGATTTAATTTCACAGTTTATATGTCAGAGACAACCTATAAATCTAGATAGAGCTGCTTTTTTTTTAATTTGGATCTGATATACATATTGGGGCTCACGACTAAATTTGGATTCATGTCGAAAAATCTCAATTGAGATAATTATTCACCTGACAAGTTGATTAGTATTAAGACGATACAATAATCAGACTCCAATGTGTGATGCAGATTAGAACAAGCTCTGAATGAACTGGTAGTCGACCAGCACTACTTAGGAAAATGATTGATGAAATGCCAACTTGTATGAGCAAAAAGTCAGCTGCCGGAACTTCGATGAACCTCAACACAGTTGACTTGTGAATTACGTATTAATATTCTCGGAGCCATTTTAGTCAAAGTCAAAAAAACGAAGATGCTCGGCCCCATTTTAGTACGTAGACAATGGATACCAGTTAGTCAATCAACTGGCCAAATTGTTATAGCAAAAGAAGAAAATATGTAAGCAAAGGAAACAATTAAAATATCTATAAATATAAATCATCACTTGCAGATGGCTAAGCTAACTCTCCATTATAGTACTGCACAACAAAATTACAAGAAAAAAAATGGGAAGACAAAACCGGGGTACAAATGCGGGACCTCAAGATAAACAACACTTCAGTCATTCTCACATCTTGAAACTAATTATGAATCCAACTGAAACTCTCAATTGCAATGCCTGTGAGAAACCAAACAATAGTCACACGCCTTTCTACGGCTGCAACACCTGCCAATATTTCCTCCACGATAACTGTTTCAATGCTCCGCGTTTTATCAATCACTCGTCTCATCCTTCCCACCCCTTGACCCTTCACCAAATTCCGTCTTACTCGAGTCGTTCCTATACTTGCAAGGCTTGTGGCTCTGCTGGTAATGGATTTTGTTTTAGCTGTGCTGCTTGTGAATTTGATATTCACTTGCAATGTGCGTCCAGTCCTAGCTCCATACTTGTTAATAGCCACCTGCATCAATTGGAGCTCCACTTCGGTTCTCCATACGAAGATAAGAATATCAAATACAATTGTGATATGTGCAATGTGATAATGAACAGGGACGATTGGTTGTACTACTGTGCTGGGTGTGATTTCGGGTCACACTTGCACTGTGCAATAACTAGTCCTGAAGTCGGTGTTTTCCCCAAACAGCACCGTCCAATTCCAAATTCAAATTCAAATTCAAATCCAAATCCAAATCCAAGTCAGAATTCAAATTCAAGTTGGAATTCCCATGCCAATGAGGCGGTGGAAATGATAAATTCAGTGAATGATGATCATGACCGGCTTATAGCAGCTCAAATTCGCGCTCAGATCGAGGCACGAGGAAGACGTGCTATGCTGGATTCGATCTAGGCGTACAATTACATATATCTAATGCTTCCGCTTTGGCCTTCTTCAGTTTTTATTGCAAAATAAGTGCTTTATTGTTGTTATGTTATTCCTCTTCCAAATTTTGTATCCTTGATAATCATGTTTCTCCATTTTAATTTTTGTTTCTATGTTTATTTATTACAAAATAGTGTTTGATTTCCCCCTTTTTGTTCTCCAAAATAACTGTCTTTGGCATAATGATAACCATATCAGTCCTCTCCTTGTAAAAATATATATATATTCAAGAAAAAAGAAAAGAGGAAGAAGACTGAAGAATGAAACAACAAAAACACACCTAAGTATTGCAGTTGTTTGAGTTTCATAGTTGAATTTATTGAAGAAGGCATTACATAGGAAGTTTGGGTCATTATGTAATTACTAGAAGTTAGAGGACTAGTGATCAAGTAGTTAGTTAGGGTAGTTACAATTTATTCTTTTCCTTCTGTTGTATATATACATGTACAGAATATCTTAGTGAGCAATCAATACAATTCATAATTTGTTAATTCTCTGAGTTCTCTCTCTGCTTCTAGAACATTTCAAAGTAATACGAAGTGTTCATCAAGCTATCGTCTTCAAGATAGCTAACAGAATTATCACGCATGTGAGCTTTCTACGTGAACTATCACCAAAAGTGTATCGAAACACACGTCAATTACCAATATTAATCAACATAAATGATAAATTATTCTCATGAAAATGTCAATAATATTACTTGTGAGCTTTTAATATATCGAGTGATTATTTAAAGAAACTTATTGTGATTGGTGATGTATGAAGATATAAAACCTGTAATAAGACGAGGTCAAGATAGAATATGGCGATTGGTATTTATTTTCCACTTTTAAAGGGTCTAAATATTTTTTTATTTAGAAAAAAGAACTCGTATGGTATCAGAGCTTGATCTACAGTGACTACTGTATTGCTTCGAAGTATCTCTGCTGAATCATGGCAACTGTCGACAATGAACTGCCTGAAAAGCTGAGCCATAATCATCATCTTTTCTTGCATTCAATTGACAATTCTGGTGTTCTACTCAGTTTAATACAACTGACTGGATCTGACAATTTCTCAGTATGGAGTCGAGCAATGAAGATTGCAATTCTAGGTCGAAATAAACTCGGATTCATCGATGGATCGTGCAAAAAGGAATCGTATGGTCCAAATCTATCAAATCTATGAGAACGCTGCAATGCCATAGTACTTTCATGGATTATGAATTGTGTATCGAAGGAATTACTTGGAGGCATAGTGTACTCCACAAATGCTACTGCTGTGTGAAAGGATCTTTGTGAAAGATATGACAAAATTGATTGATCGCGTATCTTTCAATTGCACAAGGAGATTGCAACAATCAGTCAAGGTACCAGTTCAATCTCAACCTATTTTTCTAAGTTGCATGAGTTATGGGTAGAGTATGAGAGTCTAGCTCCTGTTCCTAGCTGTGAATGTGTTAATTCGAGAGAATTTGGAGTGTTTATGCATAATCAGAAACTGCTTCAGTTCCTCATGGGACTTAATGACTCATATGAGCAAGGTAGAGGTCAGATTCTTATGATGGTCCCATTGCCATCTCTGAACAAAACCTACTCTCTATTGATTAAAAGAGAGAATCAGCGTAACATCTCTCAAATATCCAGTAGTTCCAGTTCTTCTGAGCTAAGTGCCTTATTCACTACTGGTCACATTTCAAATCCATTGCCTAAGACAAGATCTAGTTCGAGTTATGATCCAAATGCATTTTGTGACTACTGCAAAAGAACAGGACACACACAGGCTATTTGTTATAAACTTCATGGCTATCCACCTGGTTATGAAAGGAAGAAGAAAGGAACTCCTACCACAAATCATGGGAGATGAAGATCCAATAATGAAAGGAGTCCATATCCAGCTGCTCACAATGCAGTTAGTGAATCTGATCAGCCTCCTAGGTACAATGATGAGTCTGAATATAGCAGATTTATGAATCAAAGGGCTCACAGCTATGGCAGAGGATCTAGACAATCAGATTATACTGAGTATCACGAAGGAATGAATGTCATACATGAGCAATACAACCAAATTTTACACATGCTTGGTCAATCCAATTTACAAGGCAGCTTAGAAGGAGCCTCAGCTTCAGGGTCATCTAGTGCAAATCTGGCTAAGGATCACTATTCATCTACATGTAATGCTACTGCACTTACAGTTAGCTCTGCACAGTCAAACTGGATTCTAGACTCCGGAGCAGCAAATCATATGACACCTAATTCAGATTTACTTGATCATAAACAACCAATGTCTGCTGATAAACCTAGAAGTGTACAGTTACCAAATGGAGACACTACACTCATTACTCATACAGGATCATGTAAAATGACATCACAAGGCATTATCAATAATGTGCTTCTCATTCCTGACTTTAAATTCAATTTGATGTCAGTCTCTAAAATTACTAAGGATCTACAATGTGCAGTGTGTTTTTTTCCTAATTTTGTTACTATTCAGGACCTCTACAGTGGGCAGGTGAAGGTGATTGGTAGAGAGCATGTAGTGTTCTATCTTCTACCTACTCACTCATCCACTACTGACAAAGTCTCTTCATTATATTCACATCTCGCTCAAGATGATATTTCTCTATCAGAGTCACATTCCATTCTATGGCATAAAAGATTAGGACACACTTCTTCCACTGTTCTAGCTAATGTTCTTGATCTTTCTGTTAAACAATGTTACAAGGAAGTTCACAATTGCACTATCTGTCCACTTGCTAAACAACCTAGATTACCTTTTCAGCATAGCAATATTGTATCTACTTGTCCATTTCAGTTGATTCATATAGATGTTTGGGGTCCCTTTCATACCCCTACATACGATGGGAATAGAGTTTTTGTAACCATAGTCGACGATTGTACTAGAATGATGTAGTTGTTTCTAATAAAGCTGAAGAGTGAAGTTTGTGTTGTTTTGAAAAATTTCTTCACTTTAGTCAAGACTCGGTTCAATTCTTTGGTTAAAATCATTAGAACCGACAATGGTTCTGAATTTGTTAATACTGAGTGCCACAATTTATATACTAGCTTAGGCATTATACATCAGAGAACATATATTCATACACCATAGCAAAATGGTATTGCGGAAAGAAAACATCGCCATATTCTTGAGGTTGCTAGGGCCATCAAGTTTCAAGGGCATATTCCCACCAAGTTCTGGGGTCATTGCATCCTTAATGCTGCTTATATTATCAACAGACTACCCACACCTGTTCTACATGGCAAGTCTCCTCATGAAATGTTTCACAAAAGAAAACCTTATCTTCATCATATGAGAGTTCTCGGTTGCCTTTGTTTTGCCAAAAATATGTACATTCAAAACAAATTCCAACCTCCGAGTGTTGTTGCTATTCACATGGGCTACAGTGATCAAACAAAGGGCTATTTATTATACAATTTCGAGGACAGAAATTTCTTCCTTAGCAGAGATGTGCTGTTTAGAGAATCCATATTTCCCTTTGTTGTATCACATTCTACTTCCTGGAAGCTATTTCCTCATATTGCTACACCTACTAATCCTACATCTCTCATTAGTGGTCCTGATAGTGTTGACACAACAGTCTTGCCTACAGAGGAACCTACCTTGAGAAGATCCCAAAGAAGCAGCAAAGCTCCCTTGTGGTTGACTGACTATGTTGCCTCTGCCCAGTTCAATCATGTTAAGCTTTTGTATTCTATTGACAAGTATATTGGCTATGAGCATTTGTCTCCCTCCTATCAGGCCTTCCTCTCTTCCTTTGGTTCTGAAGTTGAGCCTGCTACCTTTCAAGAAGCTTGTACAGACCCAAGGTGGGTTGAGGCTATGCAGGCTGTGATCTCAGCTTTAGAATCTCACCAGACCTGGCAGGTGGTTCCCTTGCCTTCACACAAGAAAGCCATTGGTTGTAAGTGGATTTTTAAAATCAAGTATCATGCCTCTGGGGAGGTTGATAGATTCAAGGCACGACTGGTCGCAAAAAGTTTTAATCAGAGAGAGGGGCTGGATTACCAAGAAACTTTTTCCCCTGTCGTTAAGATGGTCACTATCCGAAGTGTATTAGCACTAGCAGCTAAGGAACATTGGCACATTCACCAGATGGATGTGTCTAATGCCTTCCTCCAGGGTGATTTGTTTGATGAGGTCTATATGACTCTTCCCCTTGGCTTTCAACCTCCACAGGGATTTACTGTGCAGGGGGTGAAACCTGTATGCAAGCTCACTAAATCCCTTTATGGGTTGAAACAGACCCCAAGGCAATGGAATGTGAAGCTTATAGAAGCTCTTATCAGAATGGGATTTGTGCAAAGTCATCTTGATTACTCTTTATTCATCAAGAAGACAAGCACATCTCTAGTGATACTGTTAGTATATGTTGATGATATGATGATTACAGGAAATGATCTCAATCTCATTCAGCAGACCAAAAGAGTTCTACAGGATACTTTCAAGATGAAAGATCTAGGTGATCTCAAGTATTTTCTTGGGATTGAGTTTGCTAGATCCCAAGAAGGAATTGTGATGCATCAAAGGAAATACACTCTAGAAATTATCTCAGAAGCTGGACTGGGTGTTGCTAAACCAGCTACTACTCCTCTGGATCCATATGTGCAACTAACTACCAAAGAATATGATGAATTAAATGGAACAGGAAAGGATGACAAGCTACTTACTGATCCAACAGTGTATAGGAGGTTGGTTGGGAAACTATTGTATCTAAATTCACCAGACCAGACATATCCTGACACACAAACTTTGAGCCAGTTTCTACATCAACCTAAACAATCACATCTAAATGCTGCTCTCAAGGTGGTGAGATACATCAAGAGTCAGGCAGGGCTAGGTGTCCTACTGTCCAGTCAAAGTAGTAAACAATTACAAGTCTACTGTGACTCAGACTGGGGAGCTTGCCTACACACAAGAAGATCAGTTACAGGTTTTATGGTCAAACTGGGAGGCTCACTGATAACTTTGAAATCTAAGAAGCAATGAACTATTTCTAGAAGTTCAGCTGAGGCTGAATACAGGAGTATGGCAAGTGCAGTAGCTGAAGTAGTGTGGCTGGTGAAACTATTCAAAGAACTTGGAGCAGAAGTACTCACACTAGTTACCATCTATAGTGACAGTAAATCTGCTATTCAAATAGCTGCCAACCCAGTTCTACATAAAGAACAAAACATATTGAGTTAGATTGTCATTTCATAAGGGAGAAAATTCAAAGTGGACTAATTCAGATGAGTATTTGAATACTAAAGAACAAGATGCTGATATGCTGACTAAGGGTCTTGGAAAATCACAACATGAGTATTTGCTATCCAAGTTTGGAGTACTGAACTTGTTCATACCTTCAAACTTGAGGGGGAGTATTGAAGAAGGCATTACATAGGAAGTTTGGGTCATTATGTAATTACTAGAAGTTAGAGGACTAGTGATCAAGTAGTTAGTTAGGGTAGTTACAATTTATTATTTTCCTTCTGTTGTATATATACATGTACAGAATATCTTAGTGAGCAATCAATACAATTCATAATTTGTTAAATCTCTGAGTTCTCTCTCTGCTTCTAGAACATTTCAAAGTAATACGAAGTGTTCATCAAGCTATCGTCTTCAAGATAGCTAACAGAATTATCACGCATGTGAGCTTTCTACGTGAACTATCACCAAAAGTGTATCGAAACACACGTCAATTACCAATATTAATCAACATAAATGATAAATTATTCTCATGAAAATGTCAATAATATTACTTGTGAGCTTTTAATATATCGAGTGATTATTTAAAGAAACTTATTGTGATTGGTGATGTATGAAGATATAAAACCTGTAATAAGACGAGGTCAAGATAGAATATGGCGATTGGTATTTATTTTCCACTTTTAAAGGGTCTAAATATTTTTTTATTTAGAAAAAAGAACTCGTAAATATCATGATAATGATTTTCCTTTCGGAAGTATACACACAAATAAAAAACAAATTTTATAAGTGACAATTTCATGCTAATTGTCTCCCCCACCCCTGTCTCGCAACATGTGCACCTCCGCCCTCCCAACTACGCTCGCACAACCCCAACACCCGCAAACTCTCCCATAGCCCCCGCCCCCGTGTACCCCAACACCTCCACCTCATCCACATTTGTAGTGTTTGCATAAATTCTATACAAATAATTTTTAGATAATATTTAATATATTTATCAAATACAAAAAAAATAAGTAAGAAAAAATCACTTATTTTTAGAAAAAAATTCTCCGTCGTACCAAACACACCCCAAGAAAGAAAAATGTTGTAGCTATGCAGGAACTTGAAAACTTATTACCAAGACAGTTTTTCCTTTTCCAGTGTGCGACCTGACTAGGCCAAGTTACGGAAGTTTTGAGCACTCAATGTTCATATGAGGGGGAAATAGTGAGAGGAAGAGGGAGCTGCCTCGGATTTGATTATTCAATTCACTTTATGACATACATGGTTTTGTAGTTAAAGCAACTCTATAGGATTTTTGTAAAATATTTGATTATCCGGCGCTACAAGCAAAATATTTAGTCATGTCTACCCAGATTTTTCACTATTTTATGTAATTTCATGATTTCGTCATAATCTTTAAAAGTCAGAAGTTGACTTCCAGGATAAGAAATACCAATTAAACTTGATAGTGGATGTACTAATTAAATCATATAATTCATTTTCAAGAAATACATATAACCATGTCTATCTAAAAAGAAACCACACATTGAAACAACATAGAGACTGAGCAAGTTGAGAGACATGAAATATCAAGATAACCAACATTTCAGCCACCATCATATTTTGAAAAAACTTGTTCTTGATGAAAATGAGGAACTTCAATGTCAAGCCTGTGAGAAGTTCATTTTTGAGCCCTTTCATGGTTGCATCTCTTGCAATTTCTACCTCCATGACAATTGCCTCAACGCGCCTCGTTCTCTGGTTCACCCTTCTCATCTTTCTCACCCTTTAACCCTTCTACCAACTCCTACTTATTCGTGCAGATCTTTTACTTGTAATGCCTGTGGATCTGAAGGAAGATCATGTAGCTTAAGTTGTGCTCATTGCGAATTTGATCTGCACGTGCAATGTGCCGTTTTGCCCCAAACAGTCTTACTTGACCAACATCAGCATCATGAACTTAAACTTATATTTGATTCCTCTTTTGGTGATGAGGATGAAAGTTTCATTTTTGTTTGCGATTTCTGTAATGGAAAAGTAGAAGAGAATTCTTGGTTATATTATTGTGCTGATTGTGATTTTGGAACACATATCGAATGTAGTAGCATTTCCAAATATGTCAACAAACCAAAAGATAATGCAGTCATCACGAAACCAAATGAAGAACTTGTCATTAGTAAATCAACAAAAAGTCCAGTTACGATAACAGAGAAAAAAACAGCCAAGAATCCCAAAATGAAGCTAGTAGTTGAATCTCCAGTCAAAAAACTAGTAGACGAATTATCAGAAGCAGAAGAAAATGCAGTGATCATGAAACCAAACGTGGAAGAACCAATCAACAATGAAATTACTGAACAAGTATTCAATACATCAACAGAAGATCCAGTAAGGAAAACAGAGAAAAAATTTGCCAAGAGTGTTAGAGTACTAAATCCCAAAATGAAGACAGTAGAAAAATCACAAGAAGAAAATGCAGAGATTCTGAAACCAAAGGAAGTACCAACAACAAGGAAAACAAAGAAAAAATCGGACAAGAATCCAGGAGCAAATCATAAAAGGAAGCCAGTATCTGAATCGTCCCAAGACGAAAATTCAGCAGACAAATTACGAGAAGGAGAAGAAGGAGAGGAGTCGTCAGAATTAACATATTATGAAGCTCAGTGCAGACTGAAAGAACAACACATGAAAAACATGATCATACTTCAAGCTATGGACAATGCTGCTAGCTACGTTGGGCCCTCAGGGAGTTATTACTATTATTGACTTTCTATCAACATTCAATATCATGCACTCAATTCACTTGTATTCAAGTATTTCCTTTTCTTTGAATCTTGGTATTGCATGTTATTTTGAAGTACAATTTCATCCCTATATATATATGTTTGAATGGTTTTATGTTTGTTAGCATTGATTGTATTTTCAATATTGCTGCGAGCAGTTAGCTAGATGAGACTATCTTGGATCTAACCCAACCTCAAAAGTTAGCTCATGGAGGCAAATTTATCCAACACCGTGTAAGGAGATTATGTACCCTTTTTTCCATCAAGGTGGGACTCCAACACCCCGGCATGCCCCATATTTGTCATTTGAGGGTGTTGGAGTCCTAAATCAGTGGGAAAAAAGGTACATCTGTCCATCTTGAACAATATTGCCCTCGTGAGCTAGCTTTTAGCCATGGAGTGGGGTTAGGCCCAATATCTATTTATTTATTATGCATGGTATCAAAGTCTCGTTCCAATTCATTGTTTGCCCGAGTTTTTGGGCCCCTGTCTTATATAGTTATACTGTTCACGCTCTTACAAGGTCTTCCTACTTACATGATCTTGGACAATTCTCCCCTAATGAAATAACGTTTGGGGCTGAGTTAATCCAAGATCCAATTTATTATCATTTCCTTTTCTCGACGTATTGAGTACAAATATTTTTGGATGTTAGCATACTGAGAGGGAAAAGATCAAATCCAAAGTTGTCATTTTTTGCTTTTCTATATTCTTATTTAACAACTTATAACATGATTACTTCTTTTAAATCAGAAAATTAATGCTGTTAGAAGATTTGACTACTCTCCTCTCCTAAATAAGAGAAAAATAAAATCAATTGTGCTAATACATGCTTTATTTCCACTTCTACTTTTAAATAAAAACAATTACCATACATGTTTTATTAATTTCAACCTAATATTAATAAAGTTGGCTTCACGCGTAAAATAGACAATAAGCATAAAAGTGGATAATAATCAGTTAATCACATAGAATGTACAAATATTCTTTCAAAATTGTAAATAAAAATATATAGCACAATAGGCAAAGGGGACAATTGAAATTCAAAGAGAAGCTTCCTCCACTAACAGTGATGGGACTCAAAACAGTATGGTAAGCTAGTTGTATTCTATTAATTTAATAATATCCAAACATCTATTTGAGATTATAATCATTAGTCATAACGCAAAGATTATAATGTAGATAATTTTAATCATCATAATACGTGGTATTTTTTATAAGTTGCTTCATTTGGTTCATTCATATTAAAATTTAAAATCTAAATATGCATGCATCATTTAGTTTTAAACACGCGGTTGATCTTAAATTGGATAAATATATTTCCAAATACACCCCTGGTTTAAATATATAGACATACCCCCATTTTTGTTCTATCTTCAAAGGTCAGAAATTTTAAGGAAAAATAGTTTAATGGAGATTGCAGAGCACGAAATGTTCAGATTTCGTGTATCAGTGAAGTCCGTATATTCTGGTGATACTGAAATTGTTTATAGGGTAAAGCTTTAAATGTGCTTCCAATTTTGCAAAAAACAATTTATATTAGGGTTATGTTATCCTTGTCGTTGCAAAAATTGACTAGATTTTCTCTTGATGATGAATGATAATATGTTGGCCTTTTTTCACAAGCAAAAAAATGGTCAATTTTTTCCCTTAAAACTATAGGTAATGATACATTTGTCGAGAAAATGATCAAAATAGTCCTTAATATAAAGGGATTGTTTTCTTTTGGTCCTTAATATATTTGACATGATTAATATAGTCTTAGCTAGCGTTCGGCCATAGATTTCCAAATATTCTTGGCAAATGTTATTTGGGTGAAATTTCACTATGTGTTTGGCAATAGTATTTGTGAAATATATTTCACTTTTTAGAAAAATATGATTTATACCCATAAGTTTTAAACTATCAAAACTAACCATAAGTTTGTATTTACAAGTCAATTAAATCTTCAATTGCAACAAATAACAAGTAGTGTCCATGTCACTAGAGCAATGTGGTAGTTTGGAGTGAGTGCAACAAGCATCATTCTATACATCGTGAAGTAGACAAAGCACATGACTTTGTTACCTTGAGCCGATTGTTCATCATTTTCATCAACAATCATATCATCACTTTCATATTCACTGAATAATTTATCACTACTTTGGTGTTCACGTAAAAAATTATGTAATACAACGCAAACAATTACTATAGAGGGTGTTTTTGTAAAAGATAAAAAGTTTGGTGTAAAATTTCAATTTTTAAAAGATCTCAAATAATGAAATTTGGCCCAAATACTAGAAAAAACTAGTATTTGTGAATTTGGAATATTTGCCAAACAATGGCAAATTGTATGGACAAACACTATTTGCCAAATTTTTTCCCAAATATTATTTGGGAAATTTATGGCCAAATGGGCCCTTAATGTATTATAAAAGGGATTCAAGTTGATCCTTTGCCCTAAAAGTAACAAATTCATCAACATTTTCTGTTAAGTTTGACCCTTGGTCCCTAATCATTTTCTATACATTTGTCAATAGAATTTAAACATAAGGTCGTTATTCTAGTGGCAACAATATCAACGTCTTCTACCACTTAGAACCTACAACGATCAGGTTTTATCTCCAAAACTCAAATTAACCACAATTAAGCTTCTAATCTACTCAAATGATGATTAATTATATAAACGAATCATGTTATCACCTCTGTCGAAACTCAATCGACACAATATATATCTTCAACAATCTTTCTCAATTCATGAATGTCAAAGCTTTATATCGACCTCTTCATACTTAAACAAACATGTTGCATTGTATTCAGTTTCTAAATCATTTGGCAACAATATCATGATGGTCTAGAACGATTTATAGTGGTTGACGATCAATGCTTACACAAGATAACTATGAAAAAACACCTGAAAAATACGAGGTACTTGAAAATAGTCGAAGAAGATACATAGAAAAAGTGGTGAAGATGAAACAAAGCTTCCAAGGACGCTTTCTCGAGTCTTTTTCCCTCATACCCTTTGGTTTGGGACGACAAGTACTTCGTCTCGAGTAGGACACCCATCTCTTTCATGGCCTTCTTCAAGACTGGTAACTTGCAATTAAACTAAGCATGAGACTAACTAAAATATTCAGCTTGATTGAGCAATCAAAGTTGATCTAGTTTTATTAGTCAGATCAAAGGATTACTACTACAATTACTTCTACTCATCAAAAGTTAACAACAAAAAAGAGAAGATTAATATCTAAGATCTACACTTAGATACAAAACTAAACTATACAGATCCTTCTTCTTCTTCTTCATGGCCACCTCAATCTCCTACACTTTTCTCAGAACCAGCTTCATTATCCGACTCATTTCCATCTCCATTTTCATCTACACCTTCCAAATACCGAACCCTTTTCCGCAATTCCTCCAATTCCCTCTCCATTACATACATTTTCTCCTTCAACTCCATGTTTTCCTCTTCCAATCTCTCAATATGTTCCTCCACATCGTCAACTCTGTAACCAAAATCATACGTATCTCGACCCGACCCACCATTTCTCGGGTCATATATCATCTCAAAACGGCTCAAGTCATGGCTTAACCTCTTCTCCACTTCCTCAACATCACTGTTCCAAGATACAATAACTCCTTCTCCTTCATCTTCTTCTTCTGGCTCATTCTCAGGTGATCGGACCCGGATCAACCCGTTCATCGACCCGTACCCGTCTACACCCCACTCTTCTTTCGCTACATCAGCTAAAATCTCCCTCGCCGGCGAAAACTTCGGTGTCGGTAAAACAGCCGGAGTCACCGGACAAGGGGAAACCAAAGAAGTAATTCCCCCGGATTTCTTCGCACGGATTAGGAACGACGTCGTGTTATGCGGGGTGAAAGGGGTAAAACGATAATTTTCTCTCTGTTTCTTCTTCTGAAAAAACCGGCGGGGTTTGTTCAACCGGTGGGGTTTCTGAAAATCGGAGTTGTAAAGGTTTTGGAGTTTCCAATCACTCCGGTTTACGCTCCCGGGAGTAAAACAAGGCCTTTGTAACACTTGGAAAGTTTGTTGATTTTCAGGTACCATTGTGGGCCGTGGTGGTAAAGGTGGTGGCCAAGGGTGGTAACTCCGGTTCAGAAGCTGCGACTGGTTCATGATCGTCGACCGGTCGGCGGTGAATTTCCTCCTAAAACTCCAAAAAACGCAGAAAAATTTACCACAAATTGGTTATGGGAGATAAAGTGAATCTGAGTGAATTGAGGTTATGTGGAGAGAGAAGGGAAGGAGGAGTCACGTGTAAATCACATGGATGACGCTATAGCATGAGATAAGTATGGAAGCAGTGGTCGCATCAAGTGGGGTCCAAACTGTAATTATGATACATATACTCGAATTACACGATTTGTAAAATTATCATATACTCTAAAATAAAGACTTTATAAATACAAGGCATGTTTTTCGTTTTGGGTAAAGAGTGAGTCGTTTTGGTACATAGATTAAATTATTCTGAATTCATAATTTATCCTACCTGAAAAATGAGATAAAATAATCTCAAATCGAATAGGATAAGATATAATATTTTAGCATTAAGCTTGTTATAAAACTTATACTATATTTGATAGACGGTATAAATTTATCCTCAAGTAAAACTTATATCATCTACCAAACAGAGTAAATCTTATTAGAAAATTAAACTTGTAATATCCATCTTATCCTACGTACCAAACACCAGATCCAAGAACGAGGTAAGAGTGGAGTAAAACCCGATATAACTAGATCTTTGATTTAAAAAGTCATTTTCCGCAATTTTAATAAACTTAAGTTTTCAAAAATTAAATTAACCATGCCATATGCACGTTTACAAGTGTAATGGAACAAATAATAAATAATTTACTTACTCACCAAGTGAAAAGGACTTCAAAACACAAAAGGAAATTTCCACTAACAAGCTTTTAATAAATTAATCCATACCAAACCCTCTCCTTTTGATTTCAAATATGTATCCTGTACAAGTCTACAACTCATCTGGACAAATTGCAGAAACTATATTATATACACATGCTACCTGAAATTGTATACATGAACTAAGATACATACTAATATTTACATGAATATATTCTTCTGTCCATATATCCTCAAGATGTCCAACGAATTCAGCAGGATCAGTTTGGAAATGAGTAGTATTGTAGCCTTCAAAACTACTCTTTGTTGCTCGAGGAACGATCCTTCTTTGGTCCACCAAGAATACGAGAAATCTGCAGACCTCTACTGAATGCTTGGTTGAACAACATTCGGGTTTGGAACTCCGAAACAAATGGAAACCAAGCCAAGAATGCAATGGGCGTGAACAACAGCAACCCCATTATAATTTCATAACCACGGGCAAGTGTCCTGACCGATCCCCAGAAGCCACCACGTCGAATCCAAGGCTTCAAAGCTTGAGCAATCTGAAACAATTAAAGCAGGATGAAGACTTAAAACCTGCATAAAGAACGAAAGAGAATGTCTGAGACGCAAAGGAATGGCTGTTGCACTCACCATAAGCATTCCCCAACCGGTAGGCATGAACGCGAGAATGCAAACAATAATATCACGAAATTTCAAGTGTAGAATAACAATCAAACTGATGAGTAGGGCAACAAATGAAAGGAAAATGAAGCCTTCGATCAAACGAAACACGAGCTGAAAATCAGCACTGAATTTCTTCCTTCCGACAGACACAACCTGCAATGAACGAAGAAAGGCAAGCCAAAACTTTAATCAGCACAAGCACCAGAAAGTGCAACAAGCAAAATTGACGGAGGAAAAGCAAGCAAACTACTCCTTCCCATAGTTAAACTGACCATCGTTGGTTACCTTTTATTTAAATCATCTGACCTCAGTAATTACCAATAGTTGGATTTTTACGGGAAAACATTGTTATAACACAAGTGTATCTACTAAGCCTCAAAAACACACTGTTCAAGGCAATACTATAATGCGAATAAACTCCACTGGCGCAAAACAGATAAATAAGATGCAAGAAAATATGTGAATTGCAGGAAACAGCATAAGCACCAGAAAGTGCAGCAAGCAAAATTGACAGAGGAAAAGCAAGCAAACTACTCCTACCCATAATTAAACTGACCATCGTTGGTTACCTTTTATTTAAATCATCTGACGTCAGTAATTACCAATAGTTGGATTTTTAAGGGAAAACATTGTTATAACATAAGTGTATCTACTAAGCCTCAAAAACACAATGTTCAAGGCAATACTATACTGCGAATAAACTCCGCTGGCGCAAAACAGAGATAAATAAGATGCAAGAAAATATGTGAATTGCAGGAAACAGCATAAGCACCAGAAAGTGCAGCAAGCAAAATTGACAGAGGAAAAGCAAGCAAACTACTCCTACCCATAATTAAACTGACCATCGTTGGTTACCTTTTATTTAAATCATCTGACCTCAGTAATTACCAATAGTTGGATTTTTACGGGAAAACATTGTTATAACACAAGTGTATCTACTAAGCCTCAAAAACACACTGTTCAAGGCAATACTATAATGCGAATAAACTCCACTGGCGCAAAACAGATAAATAAGATGCAAGAAAATATGTGAATTGCAGGAAATTGTAATCCAAAAGTTAAATCTCCTGTAAAAGAAAAAGGTTAGTAATTGTAACCATAAATAATAGCTAAAAACTGGTAACCATCACATACTAAGTCATGTATTCTTTTTACGGTTTTGTGATATAAGATTGTGCATCTCTATAACTTCTGAGATGCTGGGGGAACTTATCAAAGAATATAATAAGAAAGTGACATGTTAGAACTCACCTTCATTACTGCTAATATCACGAAAATGACGATCCAAGAAACACCGTAAACCTGAATATGCAGCAAGAAACAAAAGGAGTCAGTACTAGAATATTTCAGTTGATCATTTCTGCAGACTGAAATGCAAACTAAGGACGTACCAGGATACTTGTTTCGTTATTCAAAATTGTGAGGTGATATACAAGTCCGTATTGATATATAAAAAAGCGCAATGATAATAATATCTCGACTACAGTGCCACGAATCCCTGAATGATAAAGATGCTCATGTTCTTTCTCCCACCAAGATTCCCAGCTTTTTTCTGGGGATACACCGATACCACCACGATTGTTTATCCATTTATTCCAGTCTGCCCAGTCATCAACAATCTTTTGCCACTCGAATCCAGAAGGATTGAACAGGAATGGGGCAAAGAGCCATGTAACAACCAGGAACCATATAGATGCGGTTATAAGAACATATGCCACCATATCTCTGTATGATCTACCAAATATATGGTAGACAAGAAGTAGAATCATCAGTTCAATTCCCTTGACAAAATGGCTTCGGGAGTACAAACGATAGTTTTCAGCAAATTTAGCGTGAAATACAACAAAGCCACGACCAGTGCCTCTATATTGAGCACCCCCATGGAGCAATGTTCTCCCATAATAGTGGGTCCTTGTTCCAAGAGAAAATGTAAAGAAAACAGGAGCAAGTTGTAGTTGCATCAGCACAAAATCAGTTAAGGCATTGCGGAAGCCCCTCTCAAGGCCTATCTCCATCATCATGGGCAATGCCATCAATATGCCAATTTGCACAAAAGACTGAGAGGCAAGAGCAACTTGAAGAGGCTTATTATTTCGAATAGCTGGGTGTGAACTCAATCCTTCTTCAAGCCCACTGACGACAAGATACAGCCGACCATAAAGAAATACATATACAATAATGACGGTTATCTGCCAAAGAAGATACATTCATTTAGATAGACTATAAAGAGAATAAACCCGGTTAGGATCATGGAAGTCTAAGCTGGAAAGCAGTTGAGCAGTACCAAGGTAGTAAAGTAGAATCCTATAGTGGTGAAGAAGCATGATAGCATACGGAAGAAATCAAATCGATGTCCAAGCCTGTATACATCACGACTCATTGTCTGCTCACCATTTCCATTAGCTATCTTTGCCTCAAACAGTGAAATTTGGTTAAGGCCAACATCTCTTCCTTTACCAACTTGGATGTACTCATGGTGAGTAACATTACCCCCCCGTAGAGTAGAATTAAAACCTAAAAGATGCAACAAAATTTGTAAGAATAGACAAAACTACAGGATTTACGTGTCAATGTGGGTTTTCAAATACCGGCAAATATGTCTTCACTTAGATTGATGACTTTGGAAGCCTTGCTCACACCACCTCTTGTTAAATGAAACAATCTATCGAATACATCAGGATGACCATAGTGGAAACGTACTCTGAGACAAAGCATCCACAATAGACGAGAAACTTCATGTCAGTAAAACCTTTTTGACCTACTGAGATGAAAAGACATATTTGCATTATTATGATCCAGAATCCATGCAACTACAGCTTGAAATAGGATGTTCCATCACTTTATCCTAAGATTACAGAAAGGCAATCAAACCTTACCAAGTAAAAAATAGTCACAGGGCGACAAGAAGGTTCATTAACTTTCATAAGTAGAACACCTAGGCAACTAGACATGAAAAGGCGTGCACGTACTAAATATCAGACATTTAGCCTCTGGCTACACAAGGAAGAACAAGGAGAATGGATATTAACGGAGAGAGAGAGAGAAGAGAAGAGAAGAGAGAAGGAAAGCAGGATTTCAGTGCATTAGAAAAAAACTCCCTGTCATCAGTAGGCTACTTACAGAACAGAAAACAAAAAAGAAGAGAGAGGAGGGCAAAATTCTACTAGAATATAATAGTTCAAGTTGGCACTCAACAAAAGAGTCGGTACTCTACATCCTAACTAGTTCTTGGCTACTTACTTCAATGGATTGGCCAACAATCTTTGCCCAATTGTAACAAAGCTGGTTTCCTGATTTGACATAAACCATGCTAGTGAAGAAACACTGCACAGAGAAATCAAAATGATAGCTGATAAGAAATTACATTTCACTGTCAAGATGAAATTCTCATGCACAATTTCTCCAATCCCATTGTAGCAACAAAAAGTTATTGGTTCGCTAGAAAGGCCCATCTCCATACCTGCCAGTGAAAATATGCTCCCGCAATCCCAGAATAGTCGGATTTCTCACTCCATTCTTTTTCAAAAATTCTTGCAACAAATTCCTCATCTTAAGCGCTTCTTCCATGTAGTTATCCTTTTGATTGAAAAAAGTAATAATGTGGCGTCAAACCAAATGCCAACTTTTTCTCATAGTAAATGAGAATCTTATCAGATACCTACCTGGTTCATATCTATTGTTTGCAATCCTTCCCCACGAGTAAATATAATCGCATGATTTTGATTCTCTGGCTTTCCTTCTCCCAATATAGCAGGCCCAGGAAGTTTTATTCGATAAATAACCTAGACAACAATATTTCAGAAGTTGATTGCAGAGAATAAGTAATATATGGACCAGAAAATGCAGATGTATCTCCAACGTAAGAGCCAGTTTGTAGAATGAATGAATAAAAGTTTGAGATTGTGCCTGCTTTTTGTAACTGAGAAGAGATATATAATTATAATCTCCAGAAACAATTGTGCGGATTTTGAACAGGTATATAATTATAATCTCCAGCAACAATTGTGTGGATTCTCAGTATCCAAGCACAAACTCTATGTAGATTGACAAAAATAATTTGCAGAGATGCAATCCGGCCAGAAGAACTAAACTATATAAAAGGAAGTCCACAAACCAGGATCATACATCCAAGGCCCAAAATAGAACTTAAGATGAACTCTTGTTATGACACTCTTAATAAAAGGCAAACCAGAAAAAGAAAAGGAAAACTAGAATAGGAAAAAGAGATCTGTTGTAGCTTCTAGGTGAAGCATAATGTTCCAATTCAACCCCTGCAATAGGTACCTGATCTAACTTCTGATCTGGCTCTGCCGAGTCCACAGACCTTGGTACAGCCTTCACGAGGGCTGAATAATAAACCTTATTATCACCAGTCCTGTTTGATTTATCTTTGCCAGTTTCATCAATCTCGTCAATATAAGCTACTCGAAGAGAAGGGTACCTTACAAAGAACACAAGGAACAAAATTTAGAAATAAGAAGTAAACACTTAAAACATAAAATAAACCAAAGTTGTTTATTCTGGATCATACTTTGTCATTAGTCTCAAAATGTCTTGAGCACGATGATCAGCAGACCTTTTCTGAACGCCATATTGCTGGCATGACACAACATAGGTAAATTTCATGTCTGCAACTGCCTGACATTGTGACATCAAGGACCTCTCATTTTTTGGCTGTTCATCAGTATTAGATTCAGCAGCCTTGTAGCCTTTCATTAACTCTGTAAAAAATGTAGAAACTGCAATTCATGACAAACTCAACTCTTCAAGATGATGGGAAGAATAGAAATAATTCTCGTACGCACCTTCATCTTTTGCCATATCAAGAAAAGCCTGAAGTTCCAAAGCTTGCCGATAGTACATCATACCTCGTACTGATTAATACAGTCGATCAATTGCATGCAAATTAAGAAATTTATCAAGAAAATATGCTTCTGCTAAAGGTCAGAATAAGCATAAAGCTAACCATACCTGTTTTAGTCAATGTTTGGCCTCTATATGATGCCCAGAGACGGAGTTCTTCTTCCAATCTAGTGTTACCCTTAAGATCATCCTCACTGATACAGTCAACCCTTTCAAGGAAGTTCTCCCATTCATCTTTAAAGGATTTTCATATTGATTCAGACATAAAGAATGACTTGGAATCATAATATGTCAAGGATAGTCCATTTCATGCTTAGGTTTACAATTAGAAAGCTAACCTGGGTATATCTTTTGCAAATAAAACAGTATAGAAACACCATCTTCATTTGGCCTTTCCAGTGAATTTATTGAGAAAAGAACCTCCTCGTTGAAGTAAGGCGTCAAAATACTAAAAAGGGAAAAAAATATCACATATAATTAGAGAAAAAGAAGTCAATTGGTCCAAGTTAAAGTAACTGACTTCCATGACATGATGAACACAGATGAAAGATGTAAACCGAAGTGAACTATGTCCCAATGGTTGCAAGTTCATGGAGAACACATATAAATTTGTTTTGATAACGTAATAATTTATTACATGAAGGCCAAGGGAAAAAGCATACCAGGGAAAAGACCACTCATCTAACTGACTAAGTGCTAACACTTGGTTTTTTCTGTTGTAGAGTTTAGAACTTGTAAGATCATACTAATCTCTCCTATAAAATCATATCTTTAATTTTTTCTTTAAAACTCATCTCTTCCATTCCAGCAAAACCACTGTTCCAAGCTCCCTTAGATTCCATGCAATCATCATCATAGAGAGAAACTAACACCCACCATCATTCCATAGATCTGTCTAGACTGACTTCGAGCAGAAATCCATAATGCATTTAGCTTGTCATATTACAACTGAATTGTCGCCTTATTTCGGGCAGTAACCACTCACTAGAACAAATAATAGCATTGATTTAGATCTCAATTTGATCTAATTATAGTTTCACCAGGTACGAGGTCATCAGTTGTGACAATCAGACAAGTTGACATCATCAATGAGGTCAAAAGTTTTATTTTGTTTTGTTTTGAAAAAAGAGCTGTATCTAAGAAAAATATCACTTCATGCTAGAGTTCAGTATCTTCACAATTCTAGTAGAAGAAAGTTCAGTTTCTTCAGAATTCTATTAGGATCCTAGTGGCCAAGAAATAATAGCGCTACAGAGTAGGACAAAATCACTTCAGAATTTTTTTGTTTACTCAAGAATCTAACTGAACGTTGGAATTTAATGGACTTCTCGATACTAAGAGCAACTTTTTTTCTTTATCATAAAAATTGTTGTGCTAGAAACCTAGTGGACCAGGCATCTACTGATACACTATAGAGGGTAGTGTCTACTCAGTAGTTTGACCACTTGTACCAACATCTAGACCAAAGTTTAACATTGTAATTCAGGTGTGTACTAATGGTCTTGGTAACTTATCCACATTCTGGAGAGCGAGGAGTGGATAAGTGGATAAGCAGGTCCTAAGGTATCTGTCGTTTGAAGGTTAGAGCAAAGAACTACAAACTAGGAGCCAAACTCCAGTCCAAACTTTGACTTCATTCCAAATAGTGGGGAGTAGGTACGGGTCCTAAATAATAGCCTCTCATTTTTAGTTTCTTTTTGGTGTACCCATGAAATTCTAGTTCATATAGAAGATTGGGAGGTTTTCATGGAGAATCATAATATATTTTTATTTTTTTTGAGAAGGTAACATTTGTGTATTTTCACTGAACCAGTGCAACCCATGCACTGAAAACCATATTTACAGCTTGTAAAAAAAGTAAGAAAACTGAATCTGAATCCTAACAGGAACCTAGGATATCTAAATGGATTCAGTGTCCTATAAATACATCTGTTTGCACCAAAAGCAAAAAAGCTTGATACAATTTAGTTTGATCTTTTGAAGATCACAGCTCTTACTCTCGAAACATCTAGCATTTCTTTCTTTCCAAACAGTCCACCAAATACAGGCTGGGACAATCCTCCATCTATCTCTATCTACAGCTCCCACCCCTACTTCTCCCCAACTGTACCAAAGATGTGTGATTCTGTTAGGCATAGCCCAAGCAAAACCCCTGAGACTAATGAAAATCCTCCACAGCTGGGATGTTATTCTGCACGGGAGAAACAGATGGTTGACTGTCTCAACCTCTTTCCCACATAAATAGCATCTAGAACACATGGAGAACTTCCTTTTCTTGAGATTTTCATGTGTTAAAACTGCTTCTCTTGACAGAAGCCAAGTGAAACATGACACCTTGAAAGGGATTTTAGGTTTCCAAATCTGCTTCCAAGGCCAAAGAGAGGGTTGTTGTCCACCTTGATTTAGCAACTTATATCCAAGTTTACCTTGAATGTGCCTTTCTTATTTCAGCTCAGCTACACTCACATGTTTATTCACTACCAAGTCATGCATCTCTGGAAAGATACTTTTCAGACTAGTAGCGCCCAACCATTTATCCTCCCAAAATGAAGTCTTATTGCCATTGCCTACCCTGATGGTTGTATTGATCTTCAAGAGAGGCCACAAGATTCTGATGGACTTCCACAGGCTTACCCTATATGGTGCAAGAACCTCCTTTGTCATCCACTTGTTCTCCTCTCCATATTTTGCTTGAATTACTTTTCCCCAGTATGGTTGAGGCTCTTGAGAATACCTCCATAACCATTTTAGTCAAAGAGCTTTGCTCTGCTTTTTCAGATTCCTTATTCCTAGACCCCCATGCTTCTCCCCCCTGAGAACCTTGTTCCACTTGACTAAATGTCAGACAGTGGAATCATTTTCCTCAACCCCTTTCCACATGAAATCCCTCCTAATTTTAGCCAGCCTTTGTATCACCCCATCAGGAATGGAGAAGATGGATATCATATAAGTAGGCAAGGAATTCAAAACAGAAATAATGAGAGTGACTCTGCCTCCCAAGGAGATATATTGAGATTTCCATCTGGTAAGCTTCTTCTAACACTTTGCAATCACAGGATTCCAGATGTTCAAAGCCTTTGATTTGGCACCTAAGGGCATGCCCAGATAAATGGTAGGCAAAAAACCTACTTCCCCTCCCAAAATCCAAGACAGTTCCTCCATATTAGAGACATTATTAATAGGATACAACTGACTCTTTCTCCCGTTGATATGCAAACCTGAGACTCCTTCAAATAGCACCAAGATTGATCTTAAAACCAATAGTTGTCCTTCATTAGCATCACAAAATATTAAGGTGTAGGTGTCATCTGCATACTGTAAATGAGTGACTTCCATGTTGCCATTTGCTATTGAGGTTTGAGTTGTGACTACCTCAAAACCCCTGAGGCATTCATTCTCTCTGGCCACCTCTATCATGTTATTTAGGCCCTCCATGACAATGATAAAAAGGAAAGGAGATAGGGGATCTCCCTGCCTCAGACCAGGGAAAAAACCTTCACGTGCACCATTTATGAGGACTGAGAATCTGACCGTGGAGATGCAAAACTTACATGCAAGCATCTTCAACAAAAACTTCCAGTTCACATGGTCATATGCCTTTTCTAATTAGCGATAATTTGTTTATTTTTAATGCATGATTTGCTTTTTTATTTATTTATAACCATGCGTTGTTTGAAAGGACGCAAGTCAAATTCAAACTTGTGTTCCTTATTTGTTTGATCAACAATACTTGTTACTGCTTTTTCATTTGCACTTCCTATCGAGTCTTTGGTCGTAAACAAACACATACTGAACACGCGAGGGGTATACTGCACTCCTCTGAAACTTTCTTGAATTCCTTAGTTTCAGATTTGTGCAATTAGGTTAGTGCGCATTCTCACATTTATTCAGTCTCACTCTCAATCATCTAAGAAAAATATCCTACTCTAAATATAGGACATTTTGCATACACCTTAGGCGGGACAATATGAGGTATTGTCGTTGCATTTACGAAGCCTCCCTTTTGGCAACAGGTTTCTCTTTAAAACCCAAGGTCATATATTTGTGTGAAAATGATTGATTAATCCAAGTATTAAAATCGTAACAGATTCAGGACATTAGGACTGACTGCCTTTTTTCTTTCAGATGCAAATCAACCAAAACCTCCCTAATATCCAGATGATAACTGAGGTCTCTCGGATTTTGAAAGATTGGTGGGAAAACATCCGAGTGGCATACGAAAATGAAATTATGCCACACTTGGGGTCATTAACTGATTTACTGAATGTGAGGGATAACAAGTTGTTCATTACCCTGATGATCAAATTCGAGCAACCAACAACAGTGACTTTCCCAAGTGCCAGAATTCGATCATCAGAGTAATAAGCAACTTGTTTACCTTTACATTCAGTAAATCAGATAATGATCCCAAGTGCAGCATAATTTCATTTTCGTATGTCAATCGGATGTTTCCCCACCAAATTTTCAAAATTCGGGGGACTTCAGTTATCATCTGGATATTAGGGAGGTTTTGGTTGATTTGCATCTAAAAGAAAAAAGGTAGTCAATCTTAATGTCCCGAATCTGTTACGATTTTAATACTTGGATCAATCAATCATTTTCACATAAATATATGTCATTGGGTTTTAAAGAGAAACTCGTTGACAAAAGGGTGGCTTCCTAAATGCAGCAACAATACCTCATATTGTCCCGCCTAAAGAGTATGCAAAATGTCCTATTTCTAGAGTAGGATTTTTTTCCTAGATTATTGAGAGTGGGACTGAATAATTGCGAGAAGGCGCACTAACCTAATTGCACCAATCTGAAACTAAGGAATTCAAGAAAGTTTTGGAGGAGTGCAGGGCACCCCTCACGAGTTCAGTGTGTTTGTGTACGACCAAAGACTCGATAGGAAGTGCAAATGAGAAAGTAGTAACAAGTAGTGTCGATCAAACAAATAAGGAACACAAGTTTGGATTTGACTTGCTTCCTTTCAAACAAAGCATGATTAGAAATAAAAAAAAATAAAGCAAATAATGCATTAAAAATAAACAAATAATCGCCAATTCATTCCTAAACCAAGTTTGTCAAGGTCAAACCTAAGTAACATTCCTTGGCTCTGATACCAAATAATAAAAATCAAAAGGGCAATTGAAAGAAATAAGAAAACATATGTGGAACTATCAAAATCCAATCGAAATTATGAGCAACAAAGGACTTTATACCTCCACCTCTCAATTGAATTCGATCAAATAACAATAACCCATAATCAATCAAAAACGAGAAAATCAAATTGAATCCACAAAAAGGGTAACTCGATGATTGATTAAGCTATAAGAAGCTAACACAAGCAATATCGGGAATCCACTCTAATCACTCAACTACAATTACCAACTATGAACTAGACTAATGTTAGGCTACACCTAGAAACTACAAGCTTCAAAGGTCTCAAATATTCAATTCATCATAATCTAAGTCTTGCAAAATGATAAAACTACTATTTATACTAAGGAAATAAAGAAGACACTTTCTTGACAATTTTACCCTCATTTAGATAAGGGCCTTGTTTGGTTGCCTTCTTTTGTGAATTCTTGGATTTAAGAGAAGGCCACTTGCACACATAGCCTTATTCTCCATCCTCTTCATTTTGATGGACCTTCAACACATTATATATCTTTATTTGGTGTCCATCAAGTTCCTCTAAAGCCTTCATATGATCTATGTTATCCATGTTGTTATCATCATATATATTGTAGATTCTCCACTATTTAGTATATTGCATGTATATGGGAAAATTTCCCATATTGATAAAATAAGATAGTTAACCTTATAAAAAAACATATCACAGTGAAGGTATGTGTTAGACATCTTAGAAGACTGGAGTATAATCCCATGGACACGTCAATGGATCCTAATGTCGACTTGGTACCAGCGGAGGGGAAGCCCTTCCTAGATGATGGGAGATATCATTGATTGGTTGCAAATCGAACTTATAGTTACCAAACTGGACATTTCTTTCCCAGTGAGTGTTGTAAGTCAATTTCTGGATTCTCCAATTGACGCTCATTTAGATGTTGTAATCAAGTTGTGAAGTACCTTAATAGTGCTACAGGGAGTAGGTCAGATAGTCCTACTGTATGAGGATGGAGTTCATACTGAAGCAGTTGGATACATTGTGATGGTTCCACATCAATAGGAATTGTATATTGATTGGAGGAAATCTGGCCTCTTGGAGAAGTTTAAAAAAACAAAATGTGGTGCTCGACCAAGTGTTGAAGCAGTGAGGCAGAGTATAGGCCATAGCCTTAAAATTACATCTGAATTGTTGTGATTGAGGCAGTTTCTTGGGAGTTGATACAACAACCTCATCAAGTCATATTGTAATAAAAAGGCAGCTTACACATAGCTACAACTTCTCACTAGAGGACTAAACACATTGAGTTGATTGGCAGTTCGTTAGATAGAAGTTGCAATTCAGGGATACTATGACTGCATATGTTAATTCAAATGATCAATTGGCAGATACTTCCAGTAAAGCTCTTGGAAGTTCCAGAGGGAGGAGGAGAGGGTGTTAAACGTAAATGTTATGTAGCGTAGCAACTAAACTGTACATAGTATTTCTTATATGTTAGCTTTGTAAATGTACTCTACCTAATATAATTTTAGGGTGCAGAGGAGCTCCTACACAACTATTATTCAATTTCACAAGGATAAAGCAAGACTAGTTTATCCATTTTACTGATAACTTAAACAAGAGTTAGATTCTTGTATGAGACTATTTCCCAGGGGAATGAAACCAAACCAAAGTTTAATTTAAAGACATAACATGTTTCAGTGTCGTACCCACAAAGGGCAAGCCTTGCTCTAATATTAATGACCTTAACTCCATCTCGTTAGAGTCTTAAAAACATTCATATGATAGTCATAAATCTATTTTCTCCAGAATCTCTGATCTTTTTTCTTTCTGAAAGAGGCTTCTTAATACCAACAAGCTATACAGGAATAAGTTGAGTTTTAACTAACATCCCCACAATGGTATCATGATGCACTGTGATTACGTATCAATTGACAACTTATGTTTTAATCAGAAAACTTACGAAAAGGAAAGCATATTGCGAACTTTGGGGGCGTGAGGCATGTCCATAAACAATGAATTTGAGAAGAATGAGATGCGCCGTCTAGCTTCCAAATTGGTTGGCACATCCATGGCAGATTCCTTATCAGTTAGCAGCATGTGAAGCCTTCTAATCTGGAAAAACAAGAAGCTTCATATGAGTGTGGATCAAAGAAGATAACTGATCACTCTCCTTTCCCAAATTTGAAGCGAAGTTATTGAAAGGGTTTCACCAAGAAACAGGAACCTGGCACTAGATTTTGATACTTTTTCTTCCAACCTTAGCAATCTCTCTCTTTATGGCTTATGCCCACGTGCACACACATCATTCTAAGATTGTCCTACACATTCTTCACTCCAAATCTCACAGCATGCTTTTATGGCATGTGAAAGATATATATACATGCCCGCATGCATCCACATGAGCACATGTGTACACACACAGACACATATAGTGGTCTTCATTTCAAATCTCACAACATTTGATGACTGAGTGAAGAGAACATCTTTTTAAGATTGTTGTAATAGAAACTCGCTATATTTAATTGAACAAGGGGCACACAGACAAAAACTGTGTTTCAGTTCTTCCTCTTGCTTATTTTGAATCAACCTTAGTCCCTTACCATATTTACCATGCTATGGAATTTGACCTGTCATCTCATATTTTCTATCGTATATTATAATCCAGTGATTGTCTGAAACTATATCATGCAACAAAATTAACAGTACACTTATAATATGTTACTTGATTTAGTTGATCACCTTTTCCTTCCATGCTTCTGTTTCTGTTACGGGAAAATTAAGGGTGCCAAAGAGCTGATATTTTGCATTTGGAATCATTCCGTCATGCATCCCATAGGAGCCACCATGGGTGGAATCTAACAAACTACAACAAGGAGTTACAAAAATAAACAAAATGATCAACAATTAAACAAAGAAGAAAGAAACTTGCTCCCTCATTATTTACCTAGGAACAGAGTCTTCCATTATGTCACGGGTCACAACTTCTAACATATCAAGCAAGAGAATAACTACATGATCCTTGTCCTCCTTTTTGTTTTCTTTCTGTGGAATTTAGAGACACTTTAGTAGAACTCTATGAAACACTCAATTCTTAGCTGAAAATTTTGTATAGGGTATTATTACCAGAAAATCAATAAGCCGCACAAATTGTTCATAGAGGGTAGGTAGTGCGCTCATGTTAAACTCTTTTATCAGATTACGCTCAGCTATATGTTCATCAACTTTTGAGAAAATTTCTTGTATCACCCTGAAAATTATTGATTTCCAATTAAATAATTAGAAACAGCTCAAGGATTCATAACTGTTCTCTGCAACTTTGCCGAATAAGTAAATGTAACAGATGGAAACTTACAGCTGTTCACGTTCACCTAAGACCAAAACATTTATAATGCTTTTACATGAAGCATAGCACTCACGAATGGCACTGCGCATGTAACTGTCCGCACTCAACCTTTTGTTCAGCTCACGATCTCTTCCATTGCAATCTTTAGCCATATCCAATGCAATAGGAAGCTAATAGCAGTCATGAGATAAACACCACTTAATAAGGTTATCATTGAATTTCCTTAAGGTTTAGAAAATAAAGAAGCTTGTAAGACCCCAAACCTTGCTAGCTAAGAGAAATGGAGGCCACTGGATAAGGTCCAGATCAGGGTCAGCCCAATATGGCACAAGCAATAAGTTCCTTTCCCTGTAAGCACAGCAAGTTAACTCTGGAAGAGTAATATTGCAAGGGATAAGAGAGGGATAGCAAAAGGGAAGAGAAGGAAATTGGAAAAGAAACAATAAACAAAACATGAAACTACATAAAGAGGAAACCAGCGCATCCAAGCTCTCAAGAAAAGGATTGTTTGCCTCTACCACCATTATCACGGTACCTATTATTTATCAGATCCTCCTCCCTGAAACTCTCTATTATTTTGTTCCACATTTGAGCAAACCTTGCAGCCTCCTTTCCTCGACTAGAAGTGACCTGCAAGGTCCAATAAATTAACAAAATATTAACACTGATCTCTGCATAGTCAATGCAAAGAGATGTCTAGGGCTTGACCTCATCAAATTTCTTAGATAATGTGGCTTTAAGTCCCTTTTTACGTTTTTCATCCTTTTCCACTGGGATCAAGCAAGCATTAAATGCTCCTGGTAGTGACTCAAACCGCGATCTAAGCATTCCCAATGTGCGAATCTGAAAGCAGAAGACAGGAAGAGAACTTATCACCCCAAAACAGAAAAACATTAGTAAACTGTGGAAAACCAATGGAATTCAAGGTGGAAGGCAGACTTTGGGAGAAAAGAAAATCTTATCTTAATTACCTCATATGCTAGCGATCTTTGAACAGCATTCATAAAACTATGCATCTCATAGATTGTATAAATAGCAATTACTACATGCATACTTTCTGATATCTATGTGATACCTCAAATGATGCATAGGATTCTGGTAGATAAATAAACATAGATCTGACACTGAGATGATTCAAACAAACAAGCATGCAGGAGAAAATATTAATTGAGAGAATTTCATAGCGTCCAACATAAAGCTTATAAATTGGATGGGAAGCAACCTAAGTTACTAACGTCAATTAGTGGGTGGAAGCTCTACCAACCTCTCCAAGACGCCGAAACGCGCCATAGATGCCTCCAAATATGGTAGAGAAAATAGCATACCAAATCTGAGTATCCATGAAATAGACCTGGGATAGTCTTCAATTACAATTTTGTACAGAAAAGGTGAAAACGGAGAAGCTGAAAGAATGAGAAGCATGCAAATGGATATGCATACAAGAATAATAGGAGCCCATAGTGCAATCACGACACCGATATTGTTTTTGGCTGCAAGTATCCAACCATAAGAAGAACAGTATTAATTAACAAATCTCTACTTCAGTGCATAAGTGTATACACATGTATATGTTAATACTCAATTTGACTTCCATTTAAGTACCTCGAGGGAAGAATTCATGCCATCTATAAACACTGATGTGAACTCTCATGATATCTTTTGTTGGACCTACAAGAGGTTGTATCTGCAAAAGTAAAACACTTTAAGATTTTCATCATGTATTTTGAGAGCCAATATTTGACATGTGTGTAGACAAAAAGTGATATCAAAATAAATTAGCGTGAAGATGATTAAACAGCAGATATTTTTCAACTAACAAATTTATGCTACCCATGGACTATGAATAATGGGCCTTGAACTAGATGAAAAGATTGAATAATGGTCTGGGACTAGATGACAAGATATTCAAGTTTCCGATTAATTCATGCAAGTACCTTAGGTTTCTTTACTCGTAAGCTATTACATGGAAATACAACTAGAAACAATCTAAAAAGAGAATGTGTGGTCGAAGCACAGTTCATATTACAGTTGTCTTCCTAAATTTTATTTTCCACAAAAGAAATTGACCATTTTCAAACTAAAGAGAGGCTACGACAAATAAAATACAAGTCTCTTCCAAGTAGGGATGTTCATCCATCGTTTGGTATGGTTTTTAGACATTTTGGTTCGGTATTCAGTTTATTAAAATGCTATACCAATAACATACCGAATTGAATTTGGTATGTACTGTTTTTTCTTTCAGTTTTAGGTTTATTCAGTTCGATAACTCGGTTGCTCGGCGTAGATAGAGAATTGTGACTTTCTTCTTTTCTCATGGACGAATCACAACATTAAAGAAAGTGCCTTTTGGAACTTCTAATTTTTCTAGAGAGTGAGTTAAAGGAAAGCAGAAGCTTTAGTGCACCCGTCTGCCCTTTTAGTGAGTTAAAGGAAAGACATATATGATCATGTATGAAATTTTCAACTAGACTACCATCAGTTCTGAAATAAATATATAGGTGGGGAAGTTAAATTTTCGATTTCTGATTTATAAAGCTTAAAGGTGGGAAAATCGGAAAGATAAGTAGGCCTTAAAAAACGGTGGTAAAGGTAAGTATGTAGTGAAAAAAGGTGGAAAAGGTAAAAGGTAATCTTATTGATAAAGTAAGATTTTAGGCCTTTAATATTAATGTTATAACCTAATATATGTGCATTGTATAATGTATGTTTTTACTAACTAGCAAATATCGTACCAAAATATCATTTTTTTTAAAATTTAAACCAAATACCAGATATACTACCGATATTTTCGGTTTTGATTTGATAATTCGGTACATACCAAATTACGCACACCCCTATACTTCCTGGTCATCAACTTCTACTATTTTAAATAGCTTAATTTATTTAAAAGTTGATATTGGCTTAAAACTTGTATAAATATCCAAAAGATTTTACAATCTACTTAAATTGATAAAACACTAAGTTAATTGGATTTAAAGTTAATTGAAATTGCATGCTTGCTGAAGGATCATAAAGGTTATCTACGAGTAAATATCTTATGTCGGCCAACCTCAGGATTCAAAGATCATATGAGTAATCCAAAAATTATATTATTCATTACTTTCTTTTTTCTTTTTTTGATCTGAATGCAACTTTTGGATGAAAAAGATCAAGTGCATTGCTCATAACCCATTTTGTTAGCATTTTTAATGGCTCAAAGCTCGTTTACATTTATTTATTAGTATTTTATTTTTTTGGGAATGGAACTCATTAGTTGACATCAAACATTTAATATGCATACAGATCCTCTTAATATAATACTATTTAGTTTTAAAAAATTAAATATAACAATAACTACAGTAAGATATATTTGGTAGCTTTATAAGAATAAATTGTATCTCAATTAATTAAGAAACTGTAACACCCCAGATTCGTGAAGGAAAAATTTGCAGAATTTTCAGATTTGGCAGGTGCCCTGCCGCATCAGAATTTGGACAGCTTTTAAGTCAAGGGTGTTTTTGTCTTTTCCCACGCTTCTTTTAATTCCTAAATTAAAAGGGTTTTAGTTAGTCATTTAAAATCCTAGAAACCTAACTAGAACTTACCTAAGTCATTTAATTAACTAAAACAAAAGAAAAGAAGAGAGTATAGAGAGGGCGGCCGAAACCCTAGCTAAACCCTAGCCGCCGCTGGAAAACGCTAGAAAGTCGCCGGAAAAGTCAAGTCCAGCCCTAGTTGATAGTTTT